>NC_091193.1:9353638-9433638 GCF_040958095.1 Procambarus clarkii
TCTGGGAGTTCTTCTACTCCCCAAGCCCGGCCCGAGTCCAGGCTTGACTTGTGAGAGTTTGGTCCACCAGGCTGTTGCTTAGAGCGGCCCGCAGGCCCACATATCCTGGTTGTTTTGTGGTGGATTCCGGGAAGAGCAACAACATTTCGTAGACTTGAGGCAAAGTGAAATTCACACCAGTTCCTCCATCTATCATCATTCTATTATGCAGGAAGTACCGCACGTCTATGGGTCATCCAATAAGGTATAGCAGACTTCTAGATGTCACCACTGCTAGGCTTAGGCTCGGCTACAAGTACCTCTGGGAGTTTGTAACATCTGCTGAGGTAGCTCTGCCTAAATGTAAATTCTGTCAGCAGAACTATTCCCATAACACACAGAGATCACGCTAACGTGATGCATCAAATGAACAAATCCACAAGGGCCGTGACGAGGATTCGGACCTGCGTCCGGGAGCATCCCAGACATCTAGCTCAGTCGATTAAGGCAGTGTCTGGGATGCTCCCGGACGCAGGTTCGAATCCTCGTCACGGCCCTTGTGGATTTGTTCACTATTCCCATAGTTCTTTATATATATAGTTCTCATATATATATATTGTCACTTGCTTGGCTAAACGAACTATGGGGTTCAATCCCTGAACCCATTATATGCCCCTTGTAACCCTTTCCACCACCGCCCACGTGATATGGGGTGAATAATAAATATGCACCCCATACAAATATATATGGGGTATGGGGTGCATAATAAATGAAAGAATGAATTACATTACCTTCCCTCCCGCCCTACAGAATAGGAGCACTCAGAGCCACGCCTCTCTGGCACCCCCAGAATGAGAGGGTGCCAATCAGAGGGGTAAGAAATAATAGGTCTTATGAGGGCCAACCAATCATCTTCCAGAAACGGGAGCACATAGGCCTAAGACACTCCCAGAACTGGGTGTGGCCTTTCATACTATTGGCTGTCCAATAATGAGGTGGTGGTTCCAGTGCTTATAGTAGACAGGACATATACCTAATGTTCCACCTGCCTATTTGGCACATGTCAAGTAGTTAATGAACCTCTGTTCCCCCTTTGTTTCCCATGGAATGTTAGTCTGCCTGGTCTGGACTCTGTCATGCCTGGTCATTAATACCTGTCACGGCCCTGTCAGGCCCTTTCCTGGCACTGACATCCCCCCCTCACCCCCCCCCCACAGTGGCGAGTGTGAATGTGTGGTAGAGACCTCCCTCACGGAACCTTTTGTCAGGTTGTGAAAACATGATAATCATCAACACAACACTTACCACCAGTTGGACCCCACAGCGGATCCCATAGGGGGACCCTACATGGGGTCCCCACAGGGAACCCAACAGGGGACCCCACAGGGGATCCCACAGGGGACTCCAGAGGAGGACCCCACAGGGGACTCCACAGGAGGACCCCACAGGGGACTCCAGAGGAGGACCCCACAGGGGACTCCACAGGAGGACCCCACAGGGGACCCCAGGAACCCCCAGCCAGCTGTTACATTAGATGTGAACGTGGAGACACACATACATTTCATGTATCATGTGGAAACATGGAGATACAGACAGCCAGCACCGGGCGTATAATACATCCCACCTTCCCCTCTCCTCTTAGAAAATGTGTTATTAAGAAGCACGGAAACAACTGGATGGGTAGTTAGAAAATATAGTAATTTTTTTTTATTAATACATTAGGTACATCTACATTTGTGCAGCTGCCCTAGACTATATGAAGTGGAGCACAGTGTGTCAAAAAGCTAGCTCCGTGGTGCTAAAAAATCCCCATCACACAGGATGGTTAGTCATACAGAGGCATGTGATAAGCGGTCTGCACTGGCAGACTCCGGATGCATTTTGAGGATATCAACAACACAAGATTGAATAAGGCAGCAGTGGTAATACAAGTCCCCATCTCGCAGGAGACCCGTCATGCGATCTCCAACAAGAAAACCTCTACGGGAATCACGCCATATATTTCACACTTCACTTTTTCCTAGGCGGTGTAGAGGTGGTGGTTGTGGTGTGTTGTGACACGCTGCGTGAAATGCACCTCACGACACTGGAAGGCAGAAGAGTAAGAGGAGACATGATCACGACCTACAAAATTCTCAGATGAATTGACAGGGTAGATAACGATAAACTTTTTAACACGGGAGATACACGAACAAGGGGATACAGGTGGAGACTGAGTACCCACATGAGCCACAGGGACGTTAGAAAAAACTTTTTCAGTGTCAGAGTAGTTAACAGATGGAATGCATTAGGCCGTGGTGGAGGCTGTTTCACAGTTTCAAATGTAGATATGATATAGCCCAGTAGGCTCAGGAATCTGTACACCAGTTGATTGACGATTGAGAGGCGGGACCAAAGAGCCAGAGCTCAATCCCCCTCAAGCACAACTAGGTGAGAACACACACACAGCAAGGGGGGGGGGGGGGTGGAAGACAGCAGCTAATTCCAAGAACGAAAAAAGCGAGAAAAAATATATTAATATGAAGTAGGCTTCATATACATCTTGGGGTTTTTATTGAACAAACACAATGTGGCTGTTTTTATAACAAAGGAAACGAGTGAAGGAAAAAATATATATAAAAAGCTTTAATCTTTATGCAGAGAGGAAAATTACCAGATTTTATGTTGATCGACCAAATACACAAATTGGCATTCGTGAAAAAAATTGGTCTTAACCACTTATTAGTTGTTTGCTCATTACTGGCAGTTATGTTGGTTGATCCCCCCCCCCTGCCCTCTCTCCCAGCACCCCTTCCTCTCACTCTCTCTCACTCCCAGTATCCCTTCCTCTCACTCTCCCTCACTCCCAGTATTCCTCCCTCACTCTCACTCCCAGTACCCCTCCCTCTCACTCTCCCTCACTCCCAGTACCCCTCCCTCTCACTCTCCCTCACTCCCAGTACCCCTCCCTCTCACTCTCCCTCACTCCCAGTACCCCTCCCGGCAACCTGTCCTCTTAAAAAGAACGTCGCTTTTGGCCGTTTGCCCGTATGGCCGAATTTGGACGTAATTTGAAATTGAAAAAAATATGAAAATAAATTTGGGATTTTTTTTTTCAACAACAGTAAGTTAAGGGTCCTCTGATAGGTTAGGTGGGCAGGAAATTCTCATAAAGTTTCAAAACGTTATGAAAAACGTTAATTTAAAGTGTCCTCTTATAACCTCTGCGCGTACGCCGGACGAGTCAAATAGAAAACGGAACAGAACGTCACTTTTGTGAGTGGATTTCATTTCAAATTACGTCCAAATTTGGCCATAGCGCGCATACCAGCCAAAAGTGACGTTCTTTTTAAGAGGACGGGTTGCCCTCCGGCCTTCCCCTCCTATTGCTTCTCCCTCCCCCCCCCCTCACCCCTCCCTCTTCCACTTGCTTCCGCTTCCCTCACTCTTCCATATCCCGGTCTGCTCTCCCTCAACCCTCCCTCTCTCTCTCGCATGCCCTAATACCCACCCTTCCCTCCCCACCCCTTCCCAGCACCTATTCCGTCACCTCGCATTTTCCTCATTTGCCATTTCAATCCACAATTTTCCTAAGTACTTCTTACCTCCGTCGACCTCTCCTCCTTCACTATCGCCACCTCCACCAGACTACCTCTATCACTATATCCACGACCACCAACACTATCCCCACCATCAAATACCCCCACCACCCCCCACTCGCCCCCCACCAAAGTCCCCACCACCACCACCACCACCCCCAGAGGGACAGGGAGAAATTAGTGGTAATCTATAATCGGGTTTTCTTCCTATTGAGGAGTGTTGTACATGCTGCTATGGCGGTATGTCCACTCACAAGATGAGTGGCGCAGCCCAATAAACTCGCCCCTCGGGGCAAAATTTAAATATATAATCTATCAGAGTTATAGTGGCACAGTAAAAAAGATGACAGAGACACTAGAGATTACATAAACTCTCACCACCATACAGGTTAGTGATACAACTCGGGAAATGGAACAATACTGTAGGCTTGGCAAGTTCAAAATCTGACCGAATCGACCAGTGAAGATAATCTTTCGAATTATTACCCCAGTGCAATATATTCAGTGCGAAAAGAGGAAATTGAGGGATAGAGGGCCTTGATTACCCTGAAGTCATTACCCAGCATTAGTCAGGACATAGAAGATAGAAGAAAAGCATAGCAGATATGCTTTATATACTGTAGATAGAAGAAAAGCAAGTTAATAACACGGCGAGACCAGCTAACAGCACAAGCAGTGTACACAAACAGGAACTTGAGTCAACAGAGAGTTATATACAGCGAAATAGGCAATAGGGGGGGAAGTCAGACCAGCCTCCCGAGGCTCCCATCAACAGCAGCCGGCAGGAGTGACCAGCTCAACATCCAGTATGTAGGACATTGAATAACAGGAGCCTCTACTCTTTGAGCAAGATAACTGCAGCCCGGTAGCAAGGGTAGCAAGGGATAGGATTCTGATTCTTGGAGATTTTAATCACAAGGAAATTGACTGGGGGAAAATAAAGAGAAGGACAATAAGACATAAGTGGAAGCTGGAAAACGCAAACGAGTTAGAGAAAGGTAAAGAAATAATGGTACCCATTATCGGGCCGTTATCATTAATGCACTGGAAGAAGAGGTTGTGGAAGCCACCTCCAGCCACAACTTTAATTCCAGAGTAGACAAGCATCAGAACAGTTAAATTAATGCAACAGGCACATGTAGGCTCCATCCTCACACACACACACACACCTGAACACTGTGGCTCCGTCCTCACACACACCTGAACACCGGGGCTCCATCCTCACACACACACCTGAACACCGGGGCTCCATCCTCACACACACACCTGAACACTGCGGCTCCGTCCTCATACACCTGAACACCGCGGTACCATCCTCACACACACACACACACACACACACACACACACACACACACACACACACACACACACACACACACACACACCTGAAACAAAACCCTATACATTCCTCAATGTATTTTTAACAAAAAATATATTTTTTTTTAACAAAAATTAGAATTTTGCCAATGTTTTAATCTGGTTCTTTGTTCCGTTCTGACAACTTTCATGTTTTTCACGGCGGGTTTGTCTTTTCAGGTTTGGTGTTTTATTCTGCAGGTGTGTGGTTTTTTTTCGCCCGTGATTGTGTCTACATGTAATTGTATTTCATTCTTTCCTTTCTTATGTATGGGGCGTTTAACCTTTTTTTTTAACCTTTAACCCTTTTTTTAAGGGTGGGGGGGGGGGGGTCCAGATATAGATTTTTTCCCCTTTGCAACCACTAAGGGTACCACCACCACCACTACCACCACTACTACCACAATCGCCATCTCCACCACCACCATCGCCAACACCACCACAATCACCTCCAGCAGTAGTTGGTGCCCTGGTAGACTCGTAGGTAAATATGTTTTGTTTATGAAAGTGCGCAATCGGGGCCCCGTGTGGTGGCCCCCGTGTGGTGGGGCCCCCGTGTGGTGGGGCCCCCGTGTGGTGGGCCCCCGTGTGGTGGGCCCCCGTGTGGTGGGCCCCGTGTGGTGGGGCCCCCGTGTGGTGGGGCCCCCGTGTGGTGGGGCCCCCGTGTGGTGGGCCCCCCCGTGTGGTGGGGCCCCCGTGTGGTGGGGCCCCATGTGGTGGGCCCGTGTGGTGGGCCCAACTGGATAAAGTTCAAAATATTATTAGGAAAGTTAGACGTAATTGTCTAATGAGACGAGGCCGGGAGTCTGTCCTGGGTTAAAACGATTATTTGCAATTCAAATAATTACGGGGTATGCAGCACTGGCATGGAAGCCCTACCTAATGAAGCACAAATGTTAAGTTGAAAAAATTGCAGATGTTTTGCAACGCGGCTGATGCCAGAATGGTGAGAACTGTGCCAAACTGACAGATGAAGGACACTCTCACCACCATAATAAAAGAGAAGGTACAGAGTGGACATGATCACTACATTAGAGATATTGATGCAAACAGACAACGTAGGATAAAAGGGCAGAAGCCAACTATCAGGAGAAAGGGCCAAGCCATCTCGACTATATAGCACTTGGAAGGGATCAGGATAAGGGTTTCAGATGGGACGAGGAGTAAAGCCCAACCACTTGGACGGTCGGGAATTGAACTCCGACCTGCGTGAAGGGAAGTCTGGGGGGAGTTGAAAAGTGGATTGTGCGGAAAGAAGAGGCCGTGAAAGCCACCTTCATCCACAGCTTTATGTCAGGGTTAAACAAATATTCGAACGAGAGAATTGTTAACTTATAATGCAGCATATGTACAACACGACTAGTGGGTGGGGGAGGAAGAGCTAGGTTTCACATTCTCTGTCACTGTTAGGTAATTACTGCTAGGTGAGGACTATATCACCACCATCACCACTACTGCTGTTACCACCACCACCACGACCACCACAACTACCAACACCACCACCATCACTCGGTATTAATGATGAGATAGTGATGGTGGTGGTGGTGGTGATGGTGATGGTGGTGGTGGTGGTGGTGAAAGCAGCGGCCATCTATCCTGACGTTATCTTGAGATGATTTCGTGGCTCAGCGTTCCCGCGGCCCGGTACTCGACCAGGCCTCCTTTCTGTTACACTTCCCCAGGAAGCAGCCCGTAGCAGCTGTCTAATTCCCAGGTACCTATTTACTGCTAGGTAAACAAGTGCATCAGAGGTGAAAGAAACTCGACCCCATTTGTTTCCTCCTCCACCGGGGATCGAACCCGGAACCTTAGGACAACGAATCTCGAGCGCTGTCCGCTCAGCTGTCAGTCCCTCTTGCAGGTCGGCGTGCCCTTATAAAAGAATGTACACAACATCTTACCATTTCACTTGGCTCAGAAGACGCCTCGGCGACCATAGGGAGGGTTCGAATCCCAGAGGGTTACATTACTTCTGTAGCATGTCGTGGCGCAGTGGCTTAGGGCGTGAGCTTGGCAAGTAACCAAGGTGTGTGTGCAGGTTCGAACCCTACTCGTGACTTTGTCATTCAATACCGACGACAACAATACGGTGGGCAGCACACAGTCACAAAGGTCCTGGGTTCGATCCCAGGCGCCGGCGAGAAACAATAGGCAGAGTTTCTTTCTCCCTATGCCCCTGTTACCTAGCAGTAAAATAGGTACCTGGGTGTTAGTCAGCTGTCACGGGCTGCTTCCTGGGGGTGGAGGCCTAGTCGAGGACTGGGCCGCGGGGACACTAAAAAATACCCGAAATCATCTCAAGATAACCTCAAGGAAGGCGTTTACTGCACAATACTAATATGACCCTTTGAACGCTTCCTCCCCCCATAATCCCCCCATGCCCCCCCCTGGTAATTATCCCCCCCCCACCTTGTAGGACCACACTGAGAGCCCCGTCCGTCTCCCGCCCCCATTACCATTACCATTATACAGCCATTAATGAGAATGGGAGCGAGGGAGGGCGGGGGTACTCACCCGAAATTTGGTCAACTCTCGCTTTTATCTGCTCGTCCAATGAGGGGGAATTAGTACAAGTTTGAGCAGAGTAGTGTGGCACCCTGGCCCATCAGAGCCCCCTGGCCTGTTAAAGAGGGGACGGCCCATCAAAGCGCCTTGACCTGTTAAAGAGGGGACGGCCCATCAGAGCGCCTTGACCTGTTAAAGAGGGGACGGCCCATCAGAGCGCCTTGACCTGTTAAAGCGGCGGCGGCCCATCAGAGACTGAAGCGATTGGATTGGAAGATTTTTTTGCCCCTGAAGTAGTAGGGAAGGGAAGGGAGCTATCAGGAGAAAATACCAAGCCATTACGACTATATAGCACTGGGAAGGGATCGGGATAAGGATTCGGGATGGGACGTTCAGGAATGGTGCCCAACCACTAGGACGGTCGGGGGATTGAACGCCGACCTGCATGAAGCGAGACCGTCGCTCTACCGTCCAGTCCAAGTGGTATAAGGTACAATACAAGGAACAACTGCTGTTTCCCCCCCCCCCCCAGCCCGTCCTCTGGAACAGTACATTATATATATATATATATATATATATATATATATATATATATATATATATATATATATATATATATATATATATATATATATATATATATATATAATATAAAGGTGAGAGTTGTAAAATAATACAACTGTTGTATTGTATTGCACCTAAACAAGGTGAGCTTCGCCCTCCCACGGCCAGAGTTCGAGTCTCCAAGAGCCCAGGTGAATACAACGCACCTGGGCTCACCTGTCTTAAGCCGATGTGTAGATAACGTCACTTTGACGGCGCATTAAGTCTGATCCAATACGTTGCATTTTAAACGGAATGATCGATACCGTTGAAATACGACGTATTAGGTGAGGCTTAAACTGATAGTTAAGTACTGATAGTTAAGTGCTGATAGTTAAGTACAGATAGTTAAGTGCTGATAGTTAAGTACAGATAGTTAAGTGCTGATAGTTAATCATTGATAGTTAATCACTGATAGTTAATCACTGATAGTTAATCACTGATAGTTAATCACTGATAGTTAAGCACAGATAGTTAAGTGCTGATAGTTAATCATTGATAGTTAATCACTGATAGTTAATCACTGATAGTTAATCACTGATAGTTAAGCACAGATAGTTAAGCACTAATAGTTAAGCACAGATAGTCGACTACTGTTATCTGCCGGGTCAGCCTCGCGGGACACGGCCTCACACACGAGGCTGGTAATAGGGAAATTATTTACGCCAGCCAATTACGGAGCTCCGGCAGATAGCGCGGGACTCGATTACCAGTGACGTCATCACTCAAGAACTAACATTACTTGGCAGTGTTTAAAATTAGAGAGTGTAAGTCACCGCGTACATAATGAGCCGCCAACCTTTACACTCGTATTTACTTTTCATTTATAGTTGTGAAAAGTAAATAAATACTGTTGAATAGGTCACTGAGCCGTGAAGTGGGGGAGGGGGACATCTGGGGAAGGAGGGGACACCTTGGGGGAAGGAGGGGACATCTTGGGGGAAGGAGGGGGACATCAGGATAAACTGGTTTCAAGATTGTGTTGTCTAGTTACATGGGTGAGAGTGGGATGACCTTAGACGTGACCTCCCCTGAGTATGGGTCAACAGGGCGGAGGCGGGGCTCCCTAATTCCTTTGTCCCTAAAGAACTGGACAAACCAGCTCACTCAACAAGAAGCTTTTCAAAAACACTTGTCTTAAATCTCTCTCAAGTCTGATGCACGGGATATACCTTAGAGTTTGAGGGCACACTGTTGCGGACTCTGTACCCTCAGAGCCGGCACACCGCAGGGTGGAGTGCTTAGCCCAACACTGCTCAGTGTCCTCATGCACAAATTAATAACTGGTATGCCACCAGACATGTACCCGCGCTGAGGGGTATGAGCTACGAGGGAAGACTACTGGAATTCAACAGTAGTCTCTCCTCGTCACTGGAAGACATAAGAGCTAGGGAAACATGATCACCACATACAAAATTCTGAGGGGTATTGATAAGGTAGATAAAGACAGGTTACTTAACAGGGTTGAGACTCGCAGAAGGGGACGCAAGTGGATAATCAGTACCCAAATAAGACACAAAGATATTAGACATTTTTTTAGTGTCAGACTAATTAACAAATGGAATGCATTAGGAAGTGATGTGGTAGAAACAGTTTCATATGTAGATACGACAAGAGCCCATTGGGCTCAGGAATATGCACACCAGTTGATTTGCGGTTGAAAGGCGGGACCAAAGAGCCGACGCTCAACCCCCGCTAACACAATTAAGTGAGTACATGACGGAGAACGAACAAGCGAGCAGTAAAACATTTGGTTTTAAAGTGTACCTCATATTATTTATACGGTGGAAGGAGCCCCGTTATATTAAAGGAAGATATCCCCCATTATAGGAGATAACAGGACCTATCCTGAAGGCTCAGCGGTGCTCCACCCCCTCACCTTGTTATCACCTTGACTCTTACACACACCATTGTGCTTGTTAAAGAAAACACTGGAAATAAATTAAACCAAGGAGGCTACCTTACCTACCTTGAGGTGCTTCCGGGGCTTAGTGTCCCCGCGGCCCGGTCGTCGACCAGGCCTCCAGGAGAGGTATAGAAAATGAGGGGTGAGGGGAGGTTATATAATGAGTCAGGATTGATTGATTTCTTTCTTTATAATGAGTGAGGGAGAACTGGGACGAGGTATTGGGCTCCAAGTTGTGAAGGTTGGGAGAGACAGGTCACCACCACCACCATGCTGCCAGCTCACGCCACCCGCCACCATGAAAGACTCCCTTCATGTGGCCGGCGTTTGGGCTACTGGCAGATAAGGCCTCACTATCACCCTGAAATGCTACATGCTATTAGTCTCACAAGATGAAAGCCAAGCCGCTGTTTGGGGGATTAGGCAATATATTCCTGCCAGCGCCGAGCACCGTTTGTCGGCTTGAGGAGGCGAGGGTTTCTGCCTCTATAACTTCTTGTGCATAGAGGATTAGATAGCCTGACAAAGCTTCTTTTGTAGATAGCGGGGTAATGGTTTCTGTGTATTTACTATTTGTGTCTGCTGTGTCTTTGGTTTCTTATGCATAGGGGATTAGATAGCTTGGCACGACTGCCTTTGTCGGCTTGACTCGACTTGACTTCATAACGACGGGATAATGATTCTCTTTCAGTTATAGATTTGTATACAAGATTGAACCTTTGACATCTTTAGCAGACATGTGCGATCATTGACTTCTGTTACTATGACTTATTGTCTTCAAGTATAAACAAACTTGATTTAGTATTCAAACATAATTAATGTCAAACTTATCACTTGATGATATATATTAGCATGTTTTGGTAGCAGTCTTTCTTGTAGACGTAGCAGTAGACCTCCATCAGTCTCAGGAGACGTTGACATAGAATTGAAGACATAAGAGTTATTGAATATGACAGAAAAGGCGAGATCAATTGTTGCAGCAGCAACATTCTCTATATATTTCGTGTGTTCTTCACTTGAGAAGGTTGAAAAATTAACATTCGTAGTTCAGTCTCCAGTTTCATATTGCATTGCGGTGAGACATTTCGTTAACACACTGAATGAAGCGGACACGAATGAGCCGCCGCAGCAACCAACATAGCCAATGACGGGCAAGTTGTAGGAGGACACGCGAGCCAATAGGACTTCTGCAGTTCCTTAATGTTCTTAAGAGCTAAATATAGTGCCTTGGTCTCGTGAATGGTAGAATGCATCTCAAGTGCCAGTTGGCTGTTAATAGTTGGCTGAGATTGTTTGAGAGGTAATGTCTAATCTTTGTATTGTATCTGTCTATTATTTATATCTCACCTGATGACTTAGGGGTTTGTTAGATTATGTTCTTTGATGGAGCCTTGTTGTTTGTGTCTTGTCAAGGCACCTTGAGAGATGATGTCTTGTCAAGGCACCTTGAGAGATGATGTCTTGTCAAGGCACCTTGAGAAATGATGTCTTGTCAAGGCACCTTGAGAGATGATGTCTTGTCAAGGCACCTTGAGAGATGATGTCTTGTCAAGGCACCTTGAGAGATGATGTCTTGTCAAGGCACCTTGAGAGATGATGTCTTGTCAAGGCACCTTGAGAGATGATGTCTTGTCAAGGCACCTTGAGAGATGTTGTCTTGTCAAGGCACCTTGAGAGATGATGTCTTGTCAAGGCACCTTGAGAGATGATGTCTTGTCAAGGCACCTTGAGAGATGTTGTCTTGTCCATATACCAAGATGGTTGGGGCTGACTAGTAACAAGTGGGCATGTGAAGGCATAGACGACATATGCGCCTCTCTCTCTCTCTCTCTCAAGACGTTTCTCTTGGAGAATTGTTCTTCGTGAGCCAGTTGGCGGTCTTCTTGCTCTTGTGATAGATTGACAACTATCTTCTGGCTGGTGTCGGTAGGGATCTCGCTCCTCTCAATATTGCCTGAAACGCTGTGCGGGTTAGTGGATTCTTCTTGAGGTTATCTTGAGATGATTTCGGGGCTTTAGTGTCCCCGCAGCCCGATCCTCGACCAGGCCTCCACCCCCAGGAAGCAGCCCGTGACAGCTGACTAACTCCCAGGTACCTATTTACTGCTAGGTAACAGGGGCATTCAGGGTGAAAGAAACTTTGCCCATTTGTTTCTGCCTCGTGCGGGAATCGAACCCGCGCCACAGAATTACGAGTCCTGCGCGCTATCCACCAGGCCCCGAGGCTTTGCTAGGAATGTAAAAATACTAATCATATGTAACCTCACAATCCCATTGTACCTTCCTGTGAGCCGTGGAAAAGAGGTTCCTGAAGAATTGTTAATAGACGGAGCACATGTTTGCCAGTCCAGAGGAGGCAGCAAGGCGGCTCATCTTCCTATCAATAAAGTCCTCGAGTTATACCTCGAGGCAGTCCTCGAGTTATACCTCGAGGCAGTCCTCGAGTTATACCTCGAGGCAGTCCTCGAGTTATACCTCGAGGCAGTCCTCGAGTTATACCTCGAGGCAGTCCTCGAGTTATGCGTCAGAATGTGATGTAGTGTTCGAAAGGACGAGTTGGTGTGTGTGTGTTGCATACAAGTTACATAGAGGCCCATCACCCAGAGAGAATAAATACGCTGTGTCCAGTTTTCTGTAGTTACTGTTTAACTAGTAACACAGAGACACGAGAGAACCTACCTTGAGGTGCTTCCAGGGCTTAGCGTCCCCGCGGCCCGGTCGTCGACCAGGCCTCCGAGGACTCTTAATACCTCTTAATGTTATTGAGACTTTGGCTGTGTCGCCTTGAATCTGTTATGCTAGTTGCTAAGATGGCGATGAAACGGCTTTCAATATTAAACCAAATAGCTTCAGGACAAGTTATAAGCCTCACAACACCGTACACTTAGCACCTGCACACACAACTTGGAAGGACCACCTGCTTCTAATTCCCCAAGACACACAAATGAACATGTTCCTTAATGATCACAACGGCAGATATGTCCCAACTTAGCCTGGGCTAGGCTGAGACATATCTAAAAGGTCTTCTTTCTAGGGATAGCAGGAGAGGTTCACATCACGAGTTAAACATGTGAAGGTTTACTATCGCAGTTGTTGCCGCCGGAGGCAGCTAGGTCATTGTGCACCCCATACTCATCCTGTGAGCGGTAGCGCAAAAAAAAAAAAATACAGTTTGCACAAAAGGTCTTCATCAGACCTCAACGGAGAATATTACATTAACAATAACATATCTCCTGCACACTTTATAATTATACTGTCAGCTAGTTACGGAGATTGTAAACATTTCAGTATCTTTGTAATTACAGTTAATCATTATACATTAATAGTGGGTCTTTTTCACTAATACATAACTCTTTTAGCTATGGAAGTATTACAGGGTCATAAGAAACCTGCTGGTTGATATTGTTTGTGTTCACACTACGCTGCTTGTTCCTTAATCTCGTGTCATTTATCTTCAGGAAACGAAACAAGGTTATTTTGTTCAGTTCGTCACCCGTGGATTCGTCACCCGTGCAAGGATGTCGTGTATATGAATCCTACTGTAAGGATAAATGTTCCTTATTAGGCTACCACAACTGTAGAAATCGACGGAGGTGTTACACACTTGATTTGAACATGAAGCAACACCTTCAAGAGGCTGCAACACCTTCAAGAGGCTGCAACACCTTCAAGAGGCTGCAACACCTCCAAGAGGCTGCAACACCTTCAAGAGGCTGCAACACCTCCAAGAGGCTACAACACCTCCAAGAGACTATAACGAGTCCATGCAGACATTCTGGTTTAGGCTGTGAGGAACACTGAGCGATCGTAGCTCTGTGCTAATGAGGTTCTCTCATCAAGGCGTCGTGAGTGTGGTAGTGTGACTCCTTGTGTTAGAGCAACACATGACGCTTGTTCCCGGGGGGGCTCTTGTAACAACCACTCTATCTCCTTAAACCCAATGACTCCGTTTCCTTGCGCCCGGTAACCCCCGTCCAGACACCGAACTCCATCAGCTTGGACGAAGCGGTGTTTATTAAAACACAATACCTTGCCTCTCTCCTTTTCTCTCTCTCTAGTCTCTTCCCCCCTCTCCCTCTCTCTCTCTCTCTCTCTCTCTCTCTCTCTCTCTCTCTCTCTCTCTCTCTCTCTCTCTCTCTCTCTCTCTCTCTCTCTCTCTCTCTCTCTCTCTCTCTCTCTCTCTCTCTCTCTCTTTCTCTCTAGTCTCTTCCCCCATCCCTCCCTCCCCCTCTCTAGCCTCTTCCCCCATCCCTCCCTCCCCCTCTCTAGCCTCTTCCCCCATCCCTCCCTCCCCCTCTCTAGCCTCTTCCCCCATCCCTCCCTCCCCCTCTCTAGCCTCTTCCCCCATCCCTCCCTCCCCCTCTCTAGCCTCTTCCCCCATCCCTCCCTCCCCCATCCCTCCCTCCCCCTCTTTCTCTCTCTCTCTCTCTCTCTCTCTCTCTCTCTCTCTCTCTCTCTCTCTCTCTCTCTCTCTCTCTCTCTCTCTCTCTCGCTCTCTCTCCCTCTCTCCAGTACAATGAAGCAATCCTCTGAACACGGGAACAACATGCAACAGGTTAGCGTCTGTCTGCAGCAACAGCTTCCCTCCCCCCTCCCCTTCCCCCCCCTTTCACTGGACCACAATGACGCGACCCCTCTCCCCCTCCCCCCCCCCCCCTCCCCACCTCTAGTTCGAACCCGCGGTCTCGAGAACGTACTACGCAGTTTCCAGAGCCGCTCACCCACCACATACGGGTTATGAATAAAATACGGAACAAACCGCAGTTATGACTTGGGGTGTTATTCAGAGTCGATTAATTATTAAGGTGTGTATCTGGCTCACGTTTCTTAGTTCCAAGATTTAACTGGTGTTTTTAAATATTTTATTGTGTATTGATTTCTGTTATTTTGGTGTCCTCGTCACTGTGAGTGTGTGAGGGAGGTCATTGTGAGTGTGTGAGGGAGAGAGGAGGTCACTGTGAGTTTGTGAGGGAGAGAGGAGGTCACTGTGAGTGTGTGAGGGAGAGAGGAGGTCACTGTGAGTGTGTGAGGGAGAGAGGAGGTCACTGTGAGTTTGTGAGGGAGAGAGGAGGTCACTGTGAGTTTGTGAGGGAGAGAGGAGGTCACTGTGAGTGTGTGAGGGAGAGAGGAGGTCACTGTGAGTGTGTGAGGGAGAGAGGAGGTCACTGTGAGTGTGTGAGGGAGAGAGGAGGTCACTGTGAGTGTGTGAGGGAGAGAGGTCACTGTGAGTGTGTGAGGGAGAGAGGAGGTCACTGTGAGTGTGTGAGGGAGAGAGGAGGTCACTGTGAGTTTGTGAGGGAGAGAGGAGGTCACTGTGAGTGTGTGAGGGAGAGAGGAGGTCACTGTGAGTGTGTGAGGGAGAGAGGAGGTCACTGTGAGTTTGTGAGGGAGAGAGGAGATCACTGTGAGTTTGTGAGGGAGAGAGGAGGTCACTGTGAGTGTGTGAGGGAGAGAGGAGGTCACTGTGAGTGTGTGAGGGAGAGAGGAGGTCACTGTGAGTGTGTGAGGGGGGAGAGGAGGTCACTGGGAGAGAGTGAGGAGAGGGAAGGAGAGAGAGTAAGAAAGACTGAATGAGAGTGAGAGAGAGAGAGAGCGGAAGAGTGAGAGCGCGCAGGCCTGGCTGGCGTGAAGCCCTCCACTAAACAACCTGGTTTCTTCCCTCCCACTGTAGGCCGCTCCGGATCACCGGCCCCAGTGAAGGATCAGCAACCTGTTTGTGTTGGCTGGCGGTGGGGACTGATACGTCCCCCCTCCTCCCCCCACCCCACCCCATCCCTTCCTCTCTCTCTTCCCCATCCCCTCCCACCACCCCCTCTCACACTCTCTTTCTCTCTGCCACTGTTCCATTCACTCATTCTCACGCACACAAACACACATACACATACAGACGCGCGCCCGTGCACACACACACACACACACACACACACACACACACACACACACACACACACACACACACACACACACACACACACACACACACACACACACACACACACACACACACACCAGGGACACCAACACCAAAGACTCGTTCACCGAGTAATTAGCAAAAGAAATTCGGGATACAGCAATTAGTGGAACTTTGGTTCAAAGAGTGTTTAGTCGGTGCCTCCCCCCTCCCCTCCCCCCCTGGTGACGGGGTTCCTGGGGGCGGGTGCAGGTGTTAGGTAATCACCCCCCACCCCCCACCATTATCCTGCCCCCCCTCCCTCTCCTACACACCCCACCTGCCACCACCCCCACCTACCTCTTCCTGCCACCACCTAAGACACTGCCACCACCTAAGACACTGCCACCACCTAAGACACTCGACTACTATCAGATTTCCTGTTCAATTTCTTCCTGTTCTGTTTTTTTTCTTAACTCTGTTGCTGCTGCTGTTGGTTTCTCTCACTTCTGTATTGCCTCCTCTCGCCCTACCTGGCTGCCTCCCCTCACCCTGCCTGGCTGCCTCCCCTCGCCCTGCCTGGCTGCCTCCCCTCACCCTGCCTCCCCTCGCCCTGCCTCCCCTCGCCCTGCCTCGCTGCCTCGTCACTGCCGCCTCGATGTTCGAAGTAATGTCTGGCGGCGGGGAGTCGGCGCCCGAGGCCAAGGCGCCCACCAACAACAACAACATCGTAGGCGCCTACAACATGAACGGGAGCGTGGGGCTCTCCCTCACCCCGTCCAGTTCCCTCCCCTCCCCTGAACCAGGTACAAAGTCCCCCTCCCTGCCGCCCACGCCCACTCACAGCCAGCTCCTGAAGCCGCCCACGCCCATCAGTCAGTCTGTCCTCCACGGCGTCACGCCAGTCTACCGCTCGTGGCACCCCCACGTGTACGACGCCTGCCCCAAGGCGCCCACCCCCCACAGAATCTCCGATATCCTGGGGTGGGAGATGTGTGGCAGGAACGACGAGCCCCTGAACCTCACCACGCGACCCCCAGACGCCCACCTACACGCTAAAGGTAAGAGAAACGTCTTCCTCCTTCTTCTTCTTCTTCAACTTGAGTCACTGACACATCTTCATGTCATATTTTCTTTGTTTATGTAAATTAATGGCGGATATTCTGCGCCTGGTACAAGATTTTGTGGATTTGAAATTTTGACGGAATGTTCGAATTCCGTAGCGTTTGTGCTCACCAGTTGATCAGATTTGGTGTCGTCTTTATTGATCTCAAGATTTTGTGTCGTCTTTATTGATCTCAAGAAATCCAAGGCGATTATAAAGGAAAAAAAAAGATCAAAATAACTGGCACCATTATCCCCCGCTTTATTTTTTTTAGTAAAATTATTCTATTGCATAACTTTATTATCACAGTCAAGAGCTTTTATTTATAATTAACATTATTATAATTCCAAATTTAATATAACACTGGTCCCTGGTTTTCATATATTAGGCTTAGTTAAGCTAATTTAATGCTAGGATAAATTGTTAGATAATGTTAGGCTAGCTTAGGTTAAATTAGGATAGACTGGGTTAGTTAGGCTAAGTTATGTTAGGTTTGGTTAGCTGGGCTAGGTTAGGTAGAGTATTATAGGACAGGATAGGCTAGTTAGGCCAGATTTGGCAAGGTTAGGTTAGTGACGTTGGTTAGGATAGGTTAAGTTAGGTTTCTTGATACGTTCAACAATACATAATCAATCAATTACATAATCACAACTAACTTACAAGCTTACATAATCCAGCTTACTGATCAGTCTAAAAGTATACATTACTAAGCTTGCTGAATACACAGTTTTGGTACACACAGTTTTGAACAAAGTTGGAGACCAAAGTTAACTCCTGAGTGTGAAGCTCTCACCAGTATATGAGAGCTTCAGTTCTCCGTCAACCCAGCGCTTGAGTCAAGGTCAGTGGTCCTGGCCTTGATCCACACCTTGGTCAGTGTCTGCTCCAGACCTTGGTCAGTGTCCAGTGTCTGCTCCAGACCTTGGTCAGTGACCAGTGTCTGCTCCAGACCTTGGTCAGTGACCAGTGTCTGCTCCAGACCTTGGTCAGTGTCCAGTGTCTGCTCCAGACCTTGGTCAGTGACCAGTGTCTGCTCCAGACCTTGACCAATAACCAGTGACTGCTCCACCACTTGCCAAGGCAATATAATTATGTTCATTAATTTAACTGCAAACATTTAGCAAGAGAGTGTCTACGACTCACTAACACATTAACTACCTCCCAGATATAATTAACAAATGGCGGGCGATAAATAATAATGACTCACTTTTGCTCGAGAAATTAATTTATGAATCTGCCAGTATTTTGTACCGTTAGAATACAGATTTTTGTCGTCGAGCGATCAATTGTTTGTGTTCAGTGCTTGACTGGGCTATTAAATAGCAGCACTAGTAGATAGCAGCACTAGTAGATAGCAGCACTAGTAGATAGCAGCACTAGCTTGGTCACGTGTACTCTAGTCAGTGTTTCAAAACTAGCAGCAACTCAAATACTATTTATAGATACTAGTAGGTATCCATCAGTCTCAGGAGACTATGGAGTTGCGCTCTGGTTGTCGGTCTGGAGTGGCCTCTCCAGGGCGCAAAGTCAGGGTAGGTTGACACGGGGGAGAAGCTGTCACCCAAGCAGCGGGTCCCCCCCCCCCCCACCTCTCTCGCTACGGCGCCGATACGCCAATACCATTGGTTCCAGCTCAAGATAGTAACAGCTGCAATGTATCTCCTATTTAAATAGATAATTAGGGTCTTTGTCCGGTTATCCCTGTAAACCCAGTCTTACCTTTACTCAGCTTCAGGGGCTCAATAATGTGATGTTCTTTCTTAAGCAATGGTAAATACACAAAATAATTACCAATAATATTTGTCGCTCTTGGTGTGTCGGCTGTGCAACAGGTGGCACAGCTGTGGACACTGGCACTATGTATCAGTGCCAGATAACATGTCTGTGCTACTATGTATCTGTAGCACCGACATGTTATCTTGCACTATGACTGTAGCACAGACATGTTATCTAACACTATGTATTAGTAGCACAGACATGTTATCTTGCACTATGACTGTAGCACAGACATGTTATCTAACACTATGTCTCAGTAGCACAGACATGTTATCTAACACTATGTATCAGTAGCACAGACATGTTATCTTGCACTATGTATCAGTAGCACAGACATGTTATCCAACACTATGTCTCTGTAGCACAGACATGTTATCTAACACTGTATCAGTAGCACCAACATGTTATCTAGCGTATAAACTAGTCTGCTCGCTGGAATACTAAGCACTAAAAATAATGTAAATAACAGCTCTCCAATCACAAAATAGACACAAATCATCACACAATGTTCGCATCTTCCTGGAACTTGTATAGCCCAATATTGCTTCATCTTGACACGTAAATAGAGTAACTGTGGCCACCAGTGCGTCCCTAGTACACTATAGTGTAAATTAATATCAACACACACCTGGGGCTACTAGCAACACACACACCTGGGGCTACTAGCAACACACACACCTGAGGCTACTAGCACACCCGAGGCTACTAGCAACACACACACCTGGGGCTACTAGCAACACACACACCCGAGGCTACTAGCAACACACACACCCGAGGCTACTAGCAACACACACCTGGGGCTACTAGCCCCACACACCTGAGGCTACTAGCCCAGGTACACCCATAGGTGGTAGTACAACCTGTTGCCTAGTTCACTAAGCATCTATGTTCTCCAGCCAGAGCAACCTGTCTTCTCAAAGGACAAAAATAAGAGGTACTATGGCAGATAACTGCTTGCAAACATGCACGTTTTCTGTACGTTGGTTGGTGAGGTTAGGTGGGTGGGGAGGGTGTGGCTTGGGTTCACGGGTTTTAGTAGCCTGTATTTTGCCTGTTGTGGCAACTCGAGAGGCTGGCCACAAGGGCATCAGTCAGTGCGTGTGATCCTATTGTGATGCTCGCTGCCTCCTGTCACGGGCCAAACACAGACGTCTACCAACCGCTCCCGAGTGTGTCCAGCCATGAATAATGCAGCTGTTTTAGACCCTCTTCCAGCGGTGAGGTTGGCAAGCGTGAGGGGTCACCGCGACGCCTCATGGCTCCGACTACTTCACTCCAACATGAGGCACACCCTTCACCCCTTCACCCTTCACCCCTTCACCCTTCAGCCCTTCACCCTTCAGCCCTTCACCCTTCAGCCCTTCACCCTTCAGCCCTTCACCCTTCAGCCCTTCACCCTTCAGCCCTTCACCCTTCACCCCTTCAGCCCTTCAACCTTTCAACCCTTCAAAGTCAACAACAGTTACTCTCCTTACTCTGGGAGATTTGTTACCATTTTTTTTAACCACAGCCGTTGAGAATGTTGACCAGACCACACACTGGAAGGTGAAGGGACGACGACGTTTCGGTCCGTCCTGGACCATTCTCAAGTCGATTGAGAAACAGCTTGAGAATCTCTCAACGGTCTTCTGACTCAGGCCGAGTGACCCAGCAGTTATGGCGAAGTTTTAACATTCCTCAAAGAGCAAGGGGGCCTATTAGGCATGTCTTCTCCTGTGCAAGGATGGATCTCAAGTGAGCTGTGAGCCAATCGGATGCGTGGTCTCTCTACGTTACGTCACTGTGAACGTCTTGCTGATTGGTTGATACTTCACCTTTCGACCAACACGTTACCCGTCTCCATTGTTGTAAACAAAGCAAGAGCTGTGACAGAGAACGTGACGTCGGAAGCATTTAAGCGTTTTTTTTTTTTGCTTCAGAAATATATATTTTTACACACAAGAAATAAATTACACATATTTTTACAGCAGTAATTGCATCCTACATTAAATACGATACGCCTTAACAGTTACTTATGGTGCAGAAGCTTCACTTGTGATTCACAGTGGTTTAGTTATTACTTAGGGATTACAATTTGTTGAATAGTGATTGTATATTATTATTCATCATGATCTTTATCTCAAGGCGCGAGTCGTGCATTCCAATGGTGTCCGTGTGACAGAGACTATAAAGTCCGTTAATGAAATGTATATCAGAGAACTGACGGATTCTAGATTGTTATCCAAAACTGTCTTTGTCCTCTCAGGCCACGTGGCGGCGACGGGCGTCCTATGTTGGTCCTTGCCACCCATGTATTCACCTAGTTGTATTTACCTATTTGTGGCTGCGGGGGTTGAGCTCTGCTCTTTCGGCCCCGCCTCTCAAACTGTCAATCAACTGTTACTAACTACTATTTTTGTTTTGTTCTCACACACACACACACACACACACACACACACACACACACACACACACACACACACACACACACACACACACACACACACACACACACACAGGCTACCAGGTTGGGGGGCCTGGTAGCCTGGTGGATAGCGCGCAAGACTCGTAATTCTGTGGCGCGGGTTCGATTCCCGCAACAGGCAGAAACAAATGGGCAAAGTTTCTTTCACCCTGAATGCCCCTGTTACCTAGCAGTAAATAGGTACCTAGGAGTTAGTCAGCCGTCACGGGCTGCTTCCTGGGGTGTGTGTGTGTGTGTGTGTGGTGTGGAAAAAAAGTAGTTAGTAAACAGTTGATTGACAGTTGAGAGGCGGACCGAAAGAGCATAGCTCAACCCCCGCAAGCACAACTAGGTGAATACAACCACACACACACACACACACACATGTGTGTGACAAAGGCTATAGGCCCAGATGGAATCTCCCCTTGGATACTAAAGGAAGGAGCAGAAGAACTGTGCCTGCCACTCTCCATAGTGTACAACAAATCACTGGCAACAGGGGAACTGCCAGAAATTTGGAAAGCAGCTAACGTAGTCCCCATATACAAGAAAGGGGATAGACAAGAGGCACTGAACTACAGGCCAGTACCCCTAACCTGCATATCATGCAAGCTGATGGAGAAGATTGTGCGAGAAAAGCTAGTGGAACATCTGGAGCGAAGGAACTTTGTAACACAGCATCAACATGGGTTCAGGGATGGCAAGTCCAGCCTCACAGGGTTACTTGAATTCTACGACCAGGCAACAAAAATCAAGCAAGAAATAGAGGGGGGCGGGCAGACTGCATATTTTTGGATTGTCAAAAAGCCTTTGATACAGTGCCACGCAAGAGGCTTGTGCAAAAGCTGGAAATGCAGGCAGGAGTGAAAGGGAAGGTACGACATTGGATAAGGGGGTACCTAAGCAACAAAAGACAGCGAGTCACTGTGAGGGGTGAGGTCTCTGATTGGCGAGGCGTCACCAGTAGAGTCCTTCAGGGTTCAGTCCTTGGACCTATACTGTTTCTGATATATGTAAATGATCTCCCAGAGAGTATAGAATCGTTCCTCTCATTGTCTGCGGATGATGCAAAAAATTATGAGACTGATTAAGACAGAGGAAGATAGTATGAGGCTACAAGATGATTTAAACAGATTGAATGAAGGGTCCAACAAATGGCTACTAAAGTTCAACCCGAGTAAATTTAAAGTAATGAAACTAGGTGGTGGAAACAGGAGGTCAGACACAGAATACTAAATGGGAGATGAAGTACTTCATGAAACGGACAGAGAGAAAGATCTAGGAGTTGATATCACACCAAACCTGTTTCCTGAAGCCCACATAAAATGAATAACATCGGCGTATGCGAGGTTGACTAACATCAGAACTGCCTTCAGGAACCTGTGCAAGGAATCATTCAGAACATTGTACACCACGTATGTAAGACCAATCCTGGAGTATGCGGCCTCGGCATGAGCGATAACAACGATAACAGCGATAACTCCCCGGCATGGAGCCCGTACCTTGTCAAGCACAAGACGAAGCTGGAAAAAGTTCAGAGGTATGCCACTTGGCTAGTCCCAGAACTAAGAGGCATGAGTTACGAGGAAAGGTTGAGTGAAATGCACCTCACGACACTGGAAGACAGAAGAGTAAAGGGAGACATGATCACTACCTAACTAGTCCGTAATGAATATGGACTAATCCGGCCACGATTGACGTAACATGTAGAGAGATTTCGTTGTTGTTGTTTATAGATTCAGCTACTGGAAACAGACAACTAGTTCCAAGTAGCATAGGCTATGGTGAGCCCGCAGTGGACTTACCCGGCATAGGAGCGGCAAGTAGCACGGGCTATGATGAGCCCGCAGTGGACTTACCCGGCACAGGAGCGGCAAGTAGCACGGGCTATGATGAGCCCGTAGTGGACGTACCCGGCACAGGAGCGGCAAGTAGCACGGACTACGGTGAGTCCGTAGTAGACTTTCCCGGCACAGGAGCGAGGCAGGAACTCTCCGTGTAGTGTCGAGGCTTCGTAAGTAGATGAGCAGATACTTAAAGAATCTGGCTCTGGTCTGGTGTTAAGACCCTCTGAAGGGTCATTATAAGGTGGAGGCGCACTGACCATCCGGCTGTGGTCCACTGGCGTCCTAAACACAGCCCCACGAGTACGGTCGACTCCCACACAGACCGTCAGGAAGTGTACGCAGTGTGGCCAGTTGCTGCTGGACCGCTGCTCTTATCCTCGCTACATGGCCGGCTGTCCTCTTAATTAAGCGACACGCGCCAGCGAGCGCGCATGTCATGCACTAACGCGTCGTACGTCATGCAGCTATGCGTCGTAAGCCATGCACACACACACACACAGACAGTCATCACTACAGTCAGTACAGCCGCTCACAAACATTACATTATAAATGCATACATAATAAGTCAATGACTTTCTTAGCATTAGTAGCCCAAGTCACTGATTTTCTTAGCATTAGTAGCCCAAGTCACTGATTTTCTTAACATTAGTAGCCCAAGTCACTGATTTTCTTAGCATTAGTAGCCCAAGTCACTGATTTTCTTAACATTACCAGCCCAAATTAGCCCAACTTCCTTTTAAAATAGACCAAAAGTCGCCACTAGGGAAATTTAAATTTTAGCAGCGCTGTATTTTAAAAAGTAGTAAAATTCGAAACTTTTAACCCAACTTGGCTGTGAGAAAATACGTAGGAGCCATGAGGATCATTCGATCATGCACACTGGGTACTCCCAGGCACACTTCTTAACCCACTGGACCACGAAATGCTACAAGAGAGCACATGAAGAAAGCGTTTGGTGGTCTTAGAGCTCCCACGCCACTCCTGAGAATGTGTCTGAAACCCTTTACTTAGTATCAGCTGGATGCCTCAGGACCCACAGAGGATTCAGTTGAATCCTCATTAATTGTGAGGATTGAATCCTCAGTTGAATCGTTTCATTGCTTTCGTAGCATATCTTGGTTCAATGGTTTAACGCGTGTAATGGGAGTACCCAGTGTACAGGTTCGAATCCTCCTCCTCCTCATGGCTCCTACTGATTTTCTCATTAACACATCACGGTAATGTGATTTCTTTGTGCAGTGTGGCAACACCGCGGGGCGCTAGCAACTGTGCCACTCCAGGTCGGCCACGCTCCCATTAATACCCAATTTTACAGCTTAATTAATTGGCTGCAAGTCCGGGATGTGCAGGGCTCTGGGGGAGGGGGAGGGGGGGATGGAGGGGGAAGGGGGAGGAGGGGGAAGGGGGAGGAGGGAGGGAAGATGGAAGAGTGTGGGGGGGAGGGAGGGGGAGGAGTGACGGGGGGGACTGAGCTTTTCACCGTGGATCATCCGGACTTTGACTGATACACTCTGAGTTGTGTTCGTTAAGAAGGTGAAGATCCATCTCCCTACTTTGCCAGTAATTCCCTTTGTGCGCCTTTTTTTTGTGTGATGACACCGTGTAATTATATCACAGTTGCCGAGGGCTCTTGTGAATTTTGTGTATATTACGTAAGCCTCTGCTCGTCTCCATGGCAGCTAAAGCCATATGTCGCAGAGGTCTAGCAGTTGTGAGACGCAGGAGCTCCGTGTTCTGAACCTGTGTTCTCCTGGGGTCATGCAGACGCCGTGATCCCATGTGTTTTGTGGTCTGACTTCATACCGCCCTATCGAAGATTTTTATGATGTGTGATATTATAGGTCTATAATTTGTGTTGCATCTGCTTTACTACCTCCTTTGTGAAGTGGCTCTAACTTTGACACACATTTTCACCATTAAAAGAGGTTATGTCCAGCGTCAAGTATCCCACTGTAAGATGTGGCGCACATATGACTCCATCTTCTCCCTCCACCTAAGAGGAACAGACCCAAACACTAAACGAAAGTCACACTTGTAAGGACAGTATATGTAAACACAAGCTTATTTAGATCAACGTCCCGGGTCACACTTCAAGATGAGCTGACACAGCTTAATTCTCAGAATATGTATAAAAATGTGACACTAAGGCCATAGAATCTTTGTCTTTGTCTCCGGTTTCATCATGTAACGGGGAGAGAGAGAGAGAGAGAGAGAGAGAGAGAGAGAGAGAGAGAGAGAGAGAGAGAGAGAGAGAGAGAGAGAGAGAGAGAGAGAGAGAGAGAGAGAGAGAGAGAGAGAGCAGAGATATCTTTACAGGTGAGAGAAGCAGGGAGGAGACAATAGACAATTACCAGGTGGCGTGTTGGGTCCGCTGCGTGATTACACTAATTGCACAGGTGGGAAAATTAATTGAGAAGAAGAGAGTGCGGGCGAGGCCGCGGCGGGATCAAAGCGCTCCCCAGGATTTAATTGACGCCCTCCACACACGGGGCTTAAGCTCTTGCAGAAATCCCCGGATTAGACGTAACGTAGGTGGACTGAATTCCACGGATTGGTGGAGAGGGGTAATCCCTGATTGTTAGAGGGAGGGGGGGGGGGGGTAAACTCCATGGCTGAACTGAATGGATCAACTCTATATAGTTTACGTCAAATGGTAAAGTAAGTAGTTTAATTGAAGGGGGTAAACTCAGTTGTTTGGTGGACTGGTAAACTGCATGAGGCAGGATGAGTAGGAAGATGGTGGGGGCGTGAGAAGCAGGAAGTGAGAATGAGTCGGGGGAGGGAGGGAGAGAGAGAGAGAGAGGGAGAGAGAGAGAGAGAGAGAGAGAGAGAGAGAGAGAGAGAGAGAGAGAGAGAGAGAGAGAGAGAGAGAGGTAGAGGTAGAAGATGCTGGAGGAAAAAGGAGAAAGATAGATGCTGAATGAAAAGGGGGAAGGACGCGATCCTCTCTACATCCAGGCCGACAGGAGACACACCTTTCCTGACTCTATATAGGGTTTACCGCACCTCAGGTGGAGGGAGAGAGGGAGGGAGGTGAGGTACACTAACCACTACCGCTCTGGGCTCTATTGCCACTCCCTCTATGGCCTCTTTTTCCCTCTCTAGGCTTCACTCTCACTTTGTCGCACATTGACGCTATTCAGTTTACTGGGACGTAATTAAAAACACAAGGAAGGAAGGAAGGAAGGAAGGAAGGAAGGAAGGAAGGAAGGAAGGAAGGAAGGAAGGAAGGCAGGAAGGAAGGAAGACAGGAAGGAAGGAAGGAAGGAAGGCAGGAAGGCAGGAAGGAAGGAAGGAAGGAAGGAAGGAAGGAAGGAAGGAAGGAAGGAAGGAAGGCAGGAAGGAAGGAAGGCAGGAAGGAAGGAAGGCAGGAAGGAAGGGAGGAAGGCAGGAAGGAAGGAAGGAAGGAAGGAAACTATCAGGGGGAAAGCGCCAAGCCATTACGACTATATAGCCCTGGGAAGGGGTCAGGATAAGAATTAGGCATGAAACAGAGGGGGAAAGGAATGATGCCCAACCATTTGGACAGTCGGGGATTGAACGCCGACCCGCATGAAGCGAGACCGTCGCTCTACCGTCCAGCCCAAGTGGCGTGTTGGGGCCTGTCTGTCTCATTTCCTGTCCGAGTCTCTGTTACTGGGAAGCCATTCAAGGAACTATTAAACTCCCTGAATAAATCTAACATTGTGTTTTATTGGCCTAAAACAACTCTTAATTACTCAAACTCAGTAATGGAATTAAGACAACATTAACCCCAATATTGGGCGGTTTACTCGATATTGTTTCTAGTTCAACTGAACACACACACGCACGCAAGGAGAATGTGTCTCTAGCAGTGAACACATTCTATACCGGGCGCTGGAAAGCACTATACACCAGCAGGGGCCAGATTTCACGAAGCTGTTACGCAAGTACTTACGAGCGTGTACATCGTTCCTCAATCTTTGACGGCTTTGGTTACATTTATTAAACAGTTTACAAGCATGAAAACTTGCCAATCAACTGTTGTTATTGTTATAAACAGCCTCCTGGTGCTTCGGAGCTCATTACCTGTTTAATAATTGTAAACAAAGCCGCCAAAGATTGAGAAAAGATATACAGGTTCGTAAGTGTTTGCGTAACTTCTTCGTGAATCTGGCCCCTAGCTACAGACACTGATAATCACTGAATCCTTACCGCTAAACAGATGGGAGTTCACCCCAGGGGTAGGTGAGTGACTCCCCCCACTCACGGGTATGTGAGTGACTCCCCCCACCCACGGGTATGTGAGTGACTCCCCCCCACTCACGGGTATGTGAGTGACTCCCCCCCCACCCACCTGGTGTCGGCTGGGGTGGGGTGCTGCATGGCCTGCATCTTACCTGAATTTACCTGAGAGCCACTATGACTAGTGGCCTGAACGAGGACGGGAAGCCGGCCCCTCTGCTCTCTCTCTCTCTCAATCCAAAGTAAGTGAATCTAGCAGGTGCCCGGACCTGTTATGCGAACAGTCCCAACTTGGCACTGTAACTTTACATACTCACATGTGTGTCATATTATTGACACGTGTACTCACCTAGTTGTACTCACCTAGTTGTGTTTGCGGGGGTTGAGCTCTGGCTCTTTGGTCCCGCCTCTCAACCGTCAATATGTGTGTGTGTGTGTGTGTGTGTGTGTGTGTGTGTGTGTGTGTGTGTGTGTGTGTGTGTGTATGTGTGTGTGTGTGTGTGTGTGTGTGTGTGTGTGTGTGTGTGTGTGTGTGTGTGATGTTACTCACATGTGTTTGTCATGTCACTCATACGTGTGTGTCATGTCACTCACGTGTGAGTGACATCGTTGTTTGTCTACCTGAGTATGAATGATTTTGCTTGTTTTCTTGTTTGTCGAGGGGAAGTGTTTTTGTTGTTGGGATTTACGAAAACAGAATGTAGCAGAATGTATTTTTGTCTTGGAATGTAAACGTAAATCCGCATTAGATATTTTTTTAAACAAAGACAATTGCGTTTCAATGCTATTTTCGTTTTTTTTTGTATTAAATTGTTCGTTTTGTTTCGGAAATTGTAAAAAAAACCTGTCTTCTAAATCATGTTGCTGTTAGTAAAAAATATTTTTTGTGGAAAATTTACATTTTTTTCTCGTAATTTTATAGAATAATGATTTGAGGCGTGTTAACCGGGTGAAAGGTGCGTGAGTGCGCGCGCGCGGTCATGTCCTACATGACTGCATGGGGCCACTCAGTGCAGAGGGGCGACACCCACTGGGAGTGGACGGTTGAGTGACGGTCTTGCATCTTGCAGGTTCAATCCCCGAGTGTCCCAAGTGGTTGGGCACTACTAGATGGAGTACGCCCCCCCCCCTCCCACTGCTCTGTTATCCCCCCTTCCTTCCCTCTTCCCCTCTCCACCTTTCTTTTCCCTCTCCTTCCCTCTCGCCCACCACCACCCCCTCTCTTTCCCTTCCCTTCCCTCCTCCTTTCTCTTCTATACCCCCAGTTTATGAATGAGAAATGCGTCACACGCGGCTCGTAAATGTTGACGTTCGAATATTTATCGAACAGTGCTTCGTTGGCGACCTCTGTTCGAACCGCAACTCTGTAAATGCTTCACACGCCGACTAGCAATATGAATTATTACCAACCGAACCCTAACCTAACAGAGACGGGCCACGGTGTGAGGGGCAGACGGGCTACGGTGTGAGGGGCAGACAGGCCACGGTGTGAGGGGCAGACGGGCCACGGTGTGAGGGGCAGACGGGCTACGGTGTGAGGGGCAGACGGGCCACGGTGTGAGGGACAGACGGGCTACGGTGTGAGGGGCAGACAGGGCGCACCAACCGGTCCTCTGGCCTTTATCGCCACTCCGAAACATCCCGTCAGCGACATGTACCGTCCTATACGTCCCACATATCATCCCTCGCTGTCCAACTCTCCGCGTCACATTTTTTTTTTTTTTTTTTTTGTCCCTGACCGTCTACCGGTTGGGCTGGTGGCGCCCTTATATGCCCGGCTCACTTGCCCAAACGCCTTCTACGGTTATCCGATCTTCATTGGTATGAACGGGCTGGCGTCCGACGTGTAATTCCCGAGGGCCAATTAATGCCGTCGCATAACCCAGCGGTGCATCTGGTCGCTTTCAGTCCGGTGCCGGCCGCCGACCACCGCGCGGCGGTACCCGACGAGGCCGGATGGCAGGTGGCGTCCATTGGCGGGTCTCTTGCGCCCGCTGGCCACTCTCAGCTGCCGACGATGGGACTCTCAGAACGACCGTCAAACTTATCCGGAACAAGACCGCGTGTCGGCACTGGCCGGCCACGTCTTGAAAACAAATTGTGGTATCGGCGAGCGCCTTCTTTGATATTCCCTTTGCTGCGCCCGACAAAGACACCCGATCATGCTCCCTCCAGGCCGATAAGGGCCTATCCCACCGACCCTTTGACCCGGCGAGGGCGCGGGAATGCCGTCCCATTACCCGGCGCCAAAGAGGTGTAAATGTCGGACGGGTGGAGTGGGGATGTTGTGGGTGGGGAGCGGTGAGCCTAATGGCAGATAACTCCTGCTTGATTATTCATTTAAGAGCGAGGACCGAGGGAGGAGTGAGGTCTCGAGGGCGCAGCGAGGCAAGTGTTGATCTTGGCCGGCCAGTTCACAATATCTCCGGCAATTAAGGTATCGGCCGCCGGGATCTGGATTTAGAGTTAAAGCTCAACGTTTGACGAGACGTTAAATGTGTCGGCCTACTGGTGCCCCTTTCAGAGAGAGAGAGAGAGAGAGAGAGAGAGAGAGAGAGAGAGAGAGAGAGAGAGAGAGAGAGAGAGAGAGAGACAGAGAGAGAGACAGACAGAGACTCCTGGGGACTGTGCCTCTCCTGCTCACTCAGATTATTTTAACTGCCGCGATTAAACGTTGCAAAAAATAGTTCGGAGGAATTCGAGGGAGCACTAAAGTCCATCTTTGATCACGTGACTTGTGTGACAACGTGCTTCAAGTCTCGCATGTTAAGCCAGAGCAGTAAGTTAATAAGAGCAATGCTTCGCTATACTAGTCGCTACCCACACACCATCCAAGAGGTTTCTTGCTCGTCAAAATACACACACACTGTCTAAGAGGTTTTCTAGTCGTGTAAACACACGCACACACGCTGTCCAAGAGGTTTCCTGCTCGTCAAAATACACACACGCACACACATGCCAAGAGATGGAGTTGCACCATCGCCCATCCTGTTGTAATCTCTGTAAACAAAGGCTTCAGTTCAGACGCAAGTTACCCATCACCATTGTGAATAAATATCCACTTGATACTGTCGGTAGCTGCCGACAGTCAATAATGGGGAAGTGGCCAGTCATCCGCATCACTACAAACTGTTTAGTTACCGAGTGGCAAGAAGGCTCTCCTGGAACTTCTCACTCACTCAAGTGTGTCTGGTGCAAGTGTTTTGATGAGACGAGGGGAAGGGGGGGGGTCTCGAAGGTAAGGGGGGGGACGCCCCGAGGGGAGGGGGACGCCCAGAGGGGAGGGGGGACGCCCAGAGGGGAGAAGAGAAGGAGAGGAAAGGGGTGGAGACCGAGGAAAGGAAGAGGAGACAAAGGGGCGCGCTACGCTTCAAAGGAAAAGGGGAAGGGATGGGAGAAGGGAGAGAGAGAGAAGTAGATAGGGCCAGCGCAGGCCGTGGGGATCAAGGAAGAGGAAAGAGAAGAAAAGGATGGGAAGGGAGAGAAAGAAGGAACTAAAGAGGAGGAGGTATAACGAGACTGGGGGGATAGACGACATAAAAATATGACTGCAATCCATAGGTAAAGATTAATAGCAAAACAAAGCAAAATCAAATACCTGGAAATCAGTGGGTGGACGCACGAAACAGCCACAAAAAAGGGATTTTTAGCTTTATTCGTAGAGTCGTTAGCACGAGGATGGTTGAAGGTCCACGGTAGCTTTACCTTGTCCTTGTGAGGCTCGTGCCCTGAGTGGTGACCCCTACACGACGGTACTCACATGACCCCTGTGGTGAGCATGCAAGGGGGGGGGGGGGTGAAAGGTTGACCAACGTCGTCCTCACTATCACAGAGCGACTTTGTGACGATGCTAACGCCATCTGTTGACCGCACCCGACCCCATTTTCTGTTCCCCGGTGGAAGGCGTCTTACTGACATTTGTGTACTTTCCTTCTTACTATATAATATGTTTTCCTCATCAGTGATGTTCCTTGTCCTCATATTCCTTTCGAGTGGCATTTAGTCATTGCGGCTTCGAAACATCAGTTTGGAGGTTTACCGTATCATCAAGTAATGTTGCTCGCATGATTATCTTTTATGTCGTTATCATGTCTCCTCATAAAAAGTGCGATGATGCGGTAATATAAAATTCGACTCCTCTCCATGTTGGATATGAGCATGAGGGATGAGAGCTGCCACGGTCGTGGTCCCTGATTACTACTTTCCGGATTATTTTTTGAGTTGAAGATCCATCTTTCTAGCTTCTCTGATATTACTTCCGTTTCTCTAATATTTGTCTTCCAGTAATTTCTTACAGACCAATTTTATATTAAAATCACACCATGATTACAGTTGTCGATGGTTGTTGGGAAAGTTCCCTGTCAGTCCGTCTCTTTCTGTCTGTCTGCATGTCTGTGTGTGTCTGTCATGTGTCGGTTCTCAAGCAGCGTGCTACGGTGGCAGAGCGGCTGTGTCTAGCTTTATGCTGTGTCTAGCTTTATGCTGTGTCTAGCTTTATGCTGTGTCTAGCTTTATGCTGTGTCTAGCTTTATGCTGTGTCTAGCTTTATGCTGTGTCTACCTTTATGCTGTGTCTAGCTTTATGCTGTGTCTAGCTTTATGCTGTGTCTAGGTTTATGCTGTGTCTAGCTTTATGCTGTGTCTAGCTTTATGCTGTGTCTACCTTTATGCTGTGTCTAGCTTTATGCTGTGTCTAGCTTTATGCTGTGTCTAGCTTTATGCTGTGTCTAGCTTTATGCTGTGTCTACCTTTATGCTGTGTCTAGCTTTATGCTGTGTCTAGCTTTATGCTGTGTCTAGCTTTATGCTGTGTCTAGCTTTATGCTGTGTCCAGTGACCTTGCTGACCACTGCTTCACTGGCAGCCACTGTCACCAGTGGCTGCCCAACCTTAAGCAAATTGTTGGGAAATGTATTTAGGTTTTGCTTGTGATAAGTCTTTTGGGTTTCTGTAGGGTTTCTGTTCCTCATGGCGGCGTGTCTTTTCCGTTTTCGAAAGGGGTGTGGAACGTTCGAATTGGTGCGTTCGAATATTCTAAGTTGCTCTTTTCTCGGCATCTTCCTTCCCTACCCATCCTCTCTCCTCCCCATCACCATTATCTTCCCTCCTCCTCGCCCTATAAGCCTTCGTACCCCCTTCAAAATCAACCTCCCTGCTCCCACCCCTTCGAAAGAATATCCCACTCCCCTCCCCCACGTAAGGTAACCACGCAGCGCCTCCCCACCCACGTGACCTCTAATTTCCATTTAGTCAGTAACCCCCCTCCCCCTTCCTCTGCCCATATCACCCCTCAACATTCCCCTCCCCCCCCCTCACCCACCCTCCCTGGATTATCTGCGTCAGCGACGTGCTGGTGGGTGAGTTACTCGGTCAATTATCTCTTCGGTCTTCCCTTCGACGGCTTGGACCGAGACGATACACTGGACGCAGGGTTGAGTCCTGGCTAAGGGGGGGAGGGAGGGGAGGGGGGGAGAGGGGGGGGGATCTAATTGTGCATGTGATGAGGGGGTTGGTCAGCATCACTCCTGTGCCCCACCTGACCAGAGGCACGCATGTGCGTGCGTGCGGGAAACAGAGGTTATCTTAAGTTATCTTAAGATGATTTCGGGGCTTTATAGTGTCCCCGCGGCCCGGTCGCTCGACCAGGCCTCCACCCCCAGGAAGCAGCCCGTGACAGCTGACTAACACCCAGGTACCTATTTTACTGGTAGGTAACAGGGGCATAGGGTGAAAGAAACTCTGCCCATTGTTTCTCTCCGGCGCCCGGGATCGAACCCGGGACCACAGGATCACAAGTCCAGTGTGCTGTCCGCTCGGCCGACCGGCTCCCTCCGGTCATCTCTGAATTAGAGGGAATACAGACAACATATACGACACGCAGAGACACGATAAAACATCTGAATTATTGGAACAGTCTCAAAGCTCTCAAAATGTGTTCTTTGGAGATTAGCCGAGAAAGTTATCAAATAACATATACATGGAAGATACTTGAAGGCCAGGTCCCAAATTTGCACAGTAAAATAACAACATACTGGAGTGAAAGATACGAAAGGAAATGCAGAATAGAAACAGTGAAGAGTAGAGGCGCCATAGGCACACTCAGAGAACACTGAACATCAGAGGTCCACAGCTGTTCAACACCCTCCCAGCAAGCATTATAAATATTGCTAGAACGGAGGTGGACGTATTCAAGAGGCACTTGGACAGGTTCTTGCAAGAAGTGCTGGACCAACCAGGATGTAGTGGATATATGTGGGCCGCTCCAAGCAACAGGCCAGGCTCCAGGAGGCCGCAGGGCGCTGCTGGTGCCTGATAGCTGAGTGAACAGCGCTCGGCATTCGTAGTTCTAATGCCAGAACTTTTGAGGTTCCGGGTACGATTCCCGGTGAAGGCGGAAAGAAATGGGCAGAGTTTCTTTCACCCTGATGCGCCTGTTCACCTAGCAGTATATATAGGTTCCTGGGAGTTAAATAGCTGCTACGGGCTGCTTTCTGGGTGGGGGGGGGAGAGTAACAAAAATTAGTCCTGGTCAAGGACCGGGCCGCAGGGACGCTAAGCCCCGAAATCATCTCAAGATAACCTCAAGATAACAGCCTGTTGGATCAGGTTATCACACAGTATGGCAACATGGCAAGCGTCCCGAGTGGCCTAATATAAGAACGTGAGAGGTGAGGGCCCCCAGCATGACAACATGGGAGGCGAGGGGCCCCCAGCATGACAACATGGGAGGCGAGGGGCCCCAGCATGACAACATGGGAGGCGAGGGGCCCCAGCATGACAACATGGGAGGCGAGGGGCCCCAGCATGACAACATGGGAGGCGAGGGACCCCAGCATGACAACATGGGAGGTGAGGGCCCCCAGCATGACAACATGGGAGGCGAGGGGCCCCCAGCATGACAACATGGGAGGCGAGGGACCCCAGCATGACAACATGGGAGGCGAGGGGCCCCCAGCATGACAACATAGGAGGCGAGGGGCCCCCAGCATGACAACATGGGAGGCGAGGGGCCCCCAGCATGACAACATAGGAGGCGAGGGGCCCCCAGCATGACAACATGGGAGGCGAGGGGCCCCCAGCATGACAACATAGAGGCGACGCCCCCCCCCCCCCATGACAACATAGAGACCACTATGCGGTGATTGCAAATTCCTCCCATTCTCAAGAAACAATATTAAGTGCCCATGTGACACGCTGAGAGAGAGGCAGGCGGCGCCCTCCCTCAGCGAGGCTGGCAGCGGCCACCCTCACATCTACTCCCCTGACATACACGTCACTCCATTTGTCAATTGGCTGTCAGCGCCGGCCCGAATGGTCCATAATTGCCCATATCCTAATTAGCAGTGTGGGAGGGGTGGTTGGAGGGAGATGAATAGTTGCCAAGCTCGGCGATGGAGCGTCCATGGGACGACCGGCCGATCCTTCTAGTCTGACGGCACATTGGAACTATAGGTTGTGACTTTCAGGCGTTCCTCTCGCAAGACTGAAAAGCCTTGAGACTCCAGATTATGCACCCTTGGGTCCCTCTGGCGTCAGTCTCACAGGCTACCTGTGCTCTCTTACCCTTTAGAGCTCCTCCGGTCTAGTGAATATCCTTTGGAAGCCAGCAATTGGGTCCTCGCAGATTCCTTTGTGGCTTCGTGCGTGTCAGACACGACCACCTTGGTGTTTAACTCTTGGTGTCGAGTGTGTTCACGCGGCCGCTCTCTACCGCTCTTCCTGCCATTGTCGACGCTTCCCACACTAAAGGGACCGTGGAAACACCAAAAGTAATAATTCTCGACTTTGGATGCAAATTAATTTTCATTTTTTTTGTATCTCTGATTCACTTCTTGGTGGGTTTGTTATTCTATATTATATCAACGTGATGTGGCCCCCGTAGCCTTTGCCTTCTCTTCTTCACATTCCTCATAGATCAGACTCATGGATCAGACTCATGGATCAGACTCATGGATCAGACTCATGGATCTGACTCATGGATCTGACTCATGGATCTGACTCATGGATCTGACTCATGGATCTGGATCTGATTCATAGATCTGACTCATAGATCAGACTCATAGATCAAACTCATAGATCTGACTCCTAGATCAGACTCCTAGATCAGACTCTTAGATCAGACTCCTAGATCAGACTCCTAGATCAGACTCCTAGATCAGACTCATAGATCAGACTCATAGATCAGACTCTTAGATCAGACTCCTAGATCAGACTCATAGATCAGACTCATAGATCAGACTCATAGATCAGACTCTTAGATCAGACTCCTAGATCAGACTCCTAGATCAGACTCCTAGATCAGACTCCTAGATCAGACTCCTAGATCAGACTCCTAGATCAGACTCCTAGATCAGACTCCTAGATCAGACTCCTAGATCAGACTCCTAGATCAGACTCCTAGATCAGACTCCTAGATCAGACTCCTAGATCAGACTCCTAGATCAGACTCCTAGATCAGACTCCTAGATCAGACTCCTAGATCAGACTCCTAGATCAGACTCCTAGATCAGACTCCTAGATCAGACTCCTAGATCAGACTCATAGATCAGACTCCTAGATCAGACTCCTAGATCAGACTCCTAGATCAGACTCATAGATCAGACTCCTAGATCAGACTCCTAGATCAGACTCATAGATCAGACTCCTAGATCAGACTCCTAGATCAGACTCCTAGATCAGACTCCTAGATCAGACTCCTAGATCAGACTCATAGATCAGACTCCTAGATCAGACTCCTAGATCAGACTCCTAGATCAGACTCCTAGATCAGACTCCTAGATCAGACTCCTAGATCAGACTCCTAGATCAGACTCCTAGATCAGACTCCTAGATCAGACTCCTAGATCAGACTCCTAGATCAGACTCATAGATCAGACTCCTAGATCAGACTCCTAGATCAGACTCCTAGATCAGACTCATAGATCAGACTCCTAGATCAGACTCCTAGATCAGACTCATAGATCAGACTCCTAGATCAGACTCCTAGATCAGACTCCTAGATCAGACTCCTAGATCCCCTCGATCAGCAGTACCGCGTGCTTTCCATTCCTGTATTTTCTCTTCACAATATCTGTCATTCCCAATGACATATTGCATTCGAGATCTCAGGGAGTCACAGTAACGAGGCCCAAAACTAGACACCAACCCACAAGTCTGAAAATAATGGTCGAGGACGGACCGAAACGTCAGTTCTTTTCCTTTCTTTTCAGATTTGTGAATTGGGTGTGTAATGTATTGTTGATTTTAATAGTGTTGGTGACGAGCTGAGGATGAGAGGTGAGTGTGTGCAGGATGGGGAGGTGAGTACATGAGGCGGAGGTGGGGAGAGGTGAGTGCATGGGTAACAGGTGGGACGAGGTGAGTGCATGGGTAACAGGTGGGGAGAGGTGAGTGAATGGGTAACAGGTGGGGAGAGGTGAGTGCATGGGTAACAGGTGGGACGAGGTGAGTGCATGGGTAACAGGATGGGTGAGAGCATGTGGGATAGAGAGAGACGGGGCTATCGGGAGAAGGCGCCAAGCCATTACCTCTATATAGCACTTGGAAGGGGGTCAGGATAAGGATTTGGGATGGGATGAGGGAGGAAAGAATGGTCCCCAACCACTTGGGCGGTCGGGGGATTGAACGCCGACCTGCATGATGCGAGACCGTTGCTTTACCATCCAGCCATAGAGATAGAGAATGTATGAGGAATGTATATTGTTTGAGACATGGATAAAGTTGTGATTTTGATCAAGGTCCGAGGGAGACAGGTTGCGAGGGAGGAAAGGTGAAGCAGTCAGCATGTATGTGTGTGTGTGTGTGTTTGTGTGTGTGTGTGTGTGTGTGTGTGTGTGTGTGTGTGTGTGTGTGTGTGTGTGTGTGTGTGTGTGTGTGTGTGTGTGTGTGTGTGTGTGTGTGAGAGAGAGAGAGAGGACCTGGCCCCCATCATTTATCCACATTTTGGAGAAGGGAAGGGAACTATCAGGGGAAAGCGGCAAGCCATTACGACTATATAGCATTGGGAAGGGGGGTCAGGATAAGGATTTGGGATGTGGGACAGGGAAGGGGGGGACAAGGAATGATGCCCATCCACGTTGACGGTCGCGAGGGGATTGAACGCCGACCTGCATGAAGCGAGACCGTCGCTCAACCGTCCAGCCCAAGTGGTTTGGAGAAGGAAGAGAATCGCTGGAGAAGGCTCATCATCTCTAGCACTGCTCGTTGTGGCTGGACAGGCCTGTGGTACATGAGCGCCCTCGACACCACAAAGATGTTGGCGGATTTTCTGTGATGTATGCCGTCACTGTTCTCAAGGTGGCCCGCCTGGCCCAGGTCTCGTAGATACGGAATCAGGTCATCCCAAGCACACGAAGATTCTGCTACACAGTTGGGCCCTGTTTGTCTGGTATCTGGCATAACAATACCTTAGCATTAAAATAAAGTTTTCTCGGTAAAAGCTATTAAGTTCATCAGATAAACGAATTCCTAGGGGGCAGGTTTGAGATGAGGTGATGTAGGATAACAGAACCTTACTTGCAGGTTGATTACGGTCATAAACACCGTTTTTAGTGAAACTAAGTTTTAGTTTAAACAAAGAGAGAGAGAGAGAGAGAGAGAGAGAGAGAGAGAGAGAGAGAGAGAGAGAGAGAGAGAGAGAGAGATTGAGAGTGAGGGTTTCAAGTCATCGGCTTACACCCGAGGATCGTGGCTTCGACCCCCCGCTCCATCCATGACCTATGAGACGGGAACGCTATAGGAATGCTAACAGGAGTTAGAAGTTGCGTAGTCGTGTACCCACCTGTGTTGAGAGAGAGAGAGAGAGAGAGAGAGAGAGAGAGAGAGAGAGAGAGAGAGAGTGGGGAGGAGGGGAAGGTGTTGGAAGAGAGGGAGGGGGGGGGGGTTGAGGCCTCATCTTAGCGAACGATAAGCGGTGTGACTCGCTAATGGTGTGTGTTATCAACCCCTTGTTATCACTCTCCTAATTGTGCCTTCCTTCCCTTCCAACGCGCCCCTAACACCCCCCCCCCTCCTCATCCCTCCTCCCCCCCCTCCTCCTCCTCCCACCACCTCCCCACCCCGTCTCCTATCCAATCCCCTGCCCCCTCTCAGACAACTTTAGGATGACTTAAGCGTCTAACAATACACAGGGGGGAAGGGGGGGTGTTCGGCCTAATGACTTGCCCCCCCCCCTACCTCCTTCCCTACCACTGCCCCATCCCCCCTCTTCCCTTTCCTCGACACGGGACATGGGGGAGAACTTCCCTTCACCTTTGCCTCTCCTTCCTCTTTACCCCCCCTCCTCCCCCTCTCCCCCCTCCAAAAAAAAATACTAACCACATCCCAGAGTGGTGTAGTGTCCTCCGCCAGCCTAACCGGCCGGCTGCCATCCGGCCAGCAGAAACTAAATTCTGGCCGCTCCCGGAGAAAGGCCTCAATATCCGGCCCAATTGCCAAATTATTTTTAACCTGCTATGTATGTCCAACAGCCTGGTTGGCTAGTCCAGCTACGAGGAGGCCTGATCGAAGACCGGGCCGAAGGGTCGCTAAGCCCTGAAATCACCTCAAGGTAACCCTCAAGGGACGAGCGCTAACCGACCACCCCAAACACCGAACACGTCAGAAACCTCCAATGTCGTGAACATTACATTGTACACCCTCTCATGTCGATTGTCGCCGCCGGGGCCGGCTAGCTTATTGTGCACCCCATACTCATCCTGTGAGTGGTTGTGTATTGTGCACCCCATACTCACCCTGTGAGTGGTTGTGTATTGTGCACCCCATACTCACCTTGTGAGTGGTTGTGTATTGTGCACCCCATACTCGTCCTGTGAGCGGTTGTGTATTGTGCACCCCATACTCATCCTGTGAGCGGCAATGTATTGTGCATCCCATACTCATCCTGTGAGCGGTAATTTATTGTGCACCCCATACTCATCCTGTGAGCGGTAATGTATTGTGCACCCCATACTCATCCTGTGAGCGGTAGTGCATTGTACACCCCATACTCATCCTGTGAGCGGTAATTTATTGTGCACCCCATACTCATCCTGCGAGCGGTAATTTATTGTGCACCCCATACTCATCCTGTGAGCGGTAATGTATTGTGCACCCCATACTCATCCTGTGAGCGGTAGTGCATTGTGCACCCCATACTCATCCTGCGAGCGGTAATGTATTGTGCACCCCATACTCATCCTATATAGGGTTAGACTTTTTACTTAAAAAGTGGAAATTCTCCTTTAACCTTAATCCAAGATGATGACAGACTGCTCAAAATCATTCTTCAGTGTAAATGAACTAGTAAGATGGCACAATTCATCACCAATCACCTGGCAACAAGCGTACCATCAGTCTCTGTGACCTTCAGTGATGAGTGGATGAAATTGTCCCGCTTTACTTGCTTAATTTTTTATGAATTTTCTTTTGTTTATTTTTGTCGCGACTAAGTTGAATTATTTTGCGACCCACTAATGAGTCGGGAACTGCTGTTTGAAAACCCTGGTCTACAGTGTAGTGTGGTCTACAGTGTAGTGTGGTCTACAGTGTAGTGTGGTCTACAGTGTAGTGTGGTCTACAGTGTAGTGTGGTCTACAGTGTAGTGTGGTCTACAGTGTAGTGTGGTCTATAGTGCAGTGTGGTCTACAGTGTAGTGTGGTCTACAGTGTAGTGTGGTCTACAGTGTAGTGTGGTCTACAGTGTAGTGTGGTCTACAGTGTAGTGTGGTCTACAGTGTCGTGTGGTCTACAGTGTAGTGTGGTCTATAGTGCAGTGTGGTCTACAGTGTAGTGTGGTCTACAGTGTAGTGTGGTCTACAGTGTAGTGTGGTCTAGTACAGTGTGGTCTACAGTGTAGTGTGGTCTACAGTGTAGTGTGGTCTACAGTGTAGTGTGGTCTACAGTGTAGTGTGGTCTACAGTGTAGTGTGGTCTACGGTATAGTGTGGTCTACAGTGTAGTGTGGTCTACAGTGTAGTGTGGTCTACAGTGTAGTGTGGTCTACAGTGTAGTGTGGTCTACAGTGTAGTGTGGTCTACAGTGTAGTGTGGTCTACAGTGTAGTGTGGTCTACAGTATAGTGTGGTCTACAGTGTAGTGTGGTCTACAGTGTAGTGTGGTCTACAGTGTAGTGTGGTCTACAGTGTAGTGTGGTCTACAGTGTAGTGTGGTCTACAGTATAGTGTGGTCTACAGTGTAGTATGGTCTACAGTGTAGTGTGGTCTACAGTATAGTGTGGTCTACAGTATAGTGTGGTCTACAGTGTAGTATGGTCTACAGTGTAGTGTGGTCTACAGTATAGTGTGGTCTACAGTATAGTGTGGTCTACAGTATAGTGTGGTCTACAGTATAGTGTGGTCTACAGTATAGTGTGGTCTACAGTATAGTGTGGTCTACAGTGTAGTGTGGTCTACAGTATAGTGTGGTCTACAGTATAGTGTGGTCTACAGTATAGTGTGGTCTACAGACCAATAGTCTCTCATCAAGGTATCAAGCAAAATATTAAAAAAAAAAACACAGACTGGATTCAGGAGCCACAGAGGGGCCCGTTCAGCCGGGCTCTGCTTGATGGGGTTCTTGGAGTTGTTCTACTCCCCAAGCCCGGCCCGAGGCCAGGCTTGACTTGTGAGAGTTTGGTCCACCAGGCTGTTGCTTGCAGCGGCCCGCAGGCCCATATATCCGCCACAGCCCGGTTGGTCCGGCACTCCTTGGAGAAAATTATCTTGTTTTATCTTGAAGATGTCCACGGTTGTTCAGGCAATATTTCTTATACTCGCTGGGAGGATGTTGAGCAACCGCGGACCTCTGATGTTTATACAGTGTTCTCTGATTGTGCTTATGGCACCTCAGCTCTTCACTGGTTCTATTCTGCATTTTCTTCCATATTGTTCACTCCAGTACATTGTTATTTTACTGTGTAGATTTGGGACCTGGCCCTCCAGTATTTTCCACGTGTATATTATTTGGTATCTCTCTCGTCTCCTTTCTAGCGAACACATTTGGAGAGCTTTGAGACGATCCCAATAATTTAGGTGCTTTATCGCGTCTGTTTGTGCCATATATGTTCTCTGAACTCCCTCTATTGCAGCAATCTCTCCTCTGAAGGGGAAGTGAGTACTGAGCAGTACTCAAGACGGGACATTACAAATGATTTGAAGAGTACAACCATTGTGATGGGATCCCTGGATTTGAAAGTTCTCGTAATCCATCCTATCATTTTTCTGGCTGACGCAATATTTGTTTGGTTATGCTCCTTAAACGTTAGGTCGTCAGACATCATTATTCCCAAATCCTTTACATGCAGCTTTCCTACTATGGGCAGATTTGATTGTTTCGTACCCTGTATTATGTTTAAGGTCCTCATTTTTACCGTACCTGAGTACCTGGAACTTACGAACAAATGTGTGGTGTAGTGTAGTGACCTGGAACTTACCTCTGTTAAACATCATGTTATTTTCTGCTGCCCAGTCGAAAACTTTATTAATGTCTGCTTGTAGTTTTTCAATGTCTTCAACAGAGGTAATTTTCATGCTGATTTTTGTGTCATCTGCAAATACGCTCTGTATCTTGTGTTTCTGCGTATGTGTTCAATACGCTCCGTGAGCGTATATCCCACCCACGACACCACGAAGACTGCTATACCAGAGATGTCAGCGGAAGACCTAGTTGGCCAACACAGCCTACCTTACCTTGAGGTGCTTCCGGGGCTTAGCGTCCCCGCGGCCCGGTCGTCGACCAGGCCTCCTGGTTGCCGGACTGATCAACTAGGCTGTTGGACGCGGCTGCTCGCAGCCTGACGTATGAGTCACAGCACTCAAGGCAACTGTAGAATTCATCAGCCACTTTGAAGAACAATTTACATTAACCAACAATTAAAGAGTTCCATGAAGAAGAGCCCACAGCCCTCCGCATCTGGCCAGCCCCACATACGACTGTGGGGAGAATACTGAGGTGGGGGCTAGGGGGGGGGGGTAAGGTAGGAGTGTGTGGGGAGGGGGAGGAGGGGGGGGAGTGGGGGAGAGTGAGGAGGGGGAGAGGGGGCAGGTCAAGGCGGAGATAAGTGGAGACAAAGGGGTCTTGTGCCATCACAGAGACAACTGCCGGTGGTTGACGCCCGCGCCAACAGAGACTAACAGTCATGCCGCTGACTGCTCTTCCCGTGGCGCCGCCTCCATCACCGTCCTCTCGCCCCCATCACCGTCCTCTCGCCCCCATCACCGTCCTCTCGCCCCCATCACCGTCCTCTCGCCCCCATCACCGTCCTCTTCCAGACCTTCCGCAGAGGAACAATATTTCGAGCAGACTTCGCAGACTTTGAGAGTCAAGTGTTGCTTCCTTGCTCGCGTGGGTGTCAGGCTAACCTTTCCATTGTTGTCAAGATTAGTTGTATCGTTTCCCAGTCAATCCTCTTATTGGTCAAATTGAATGTATTGACTAGTCCGTCCTGCTTGTTAGTGTTACAGGTACGGAGGTGGGTATGCGTGCGGGTATAAGTGAGGCGGGTATTAGCGTCCGGGGGCAGCAGCAGGAGGTATCAGGAAGGTGGGCAGGAGGCACTCACACTAGAGCAGGAGGCGCCTGGGGGAGGAGTCGCGGGGGGATGGTGGGGGGGACCGGGGACGTTATCAGGGGGGGGGGAGGTGCGAGGTGCTGGCGCCCTTGTGTGTGTGCCGTAATCACCGGCGTCGTCTCCACTACAAAGACACTTTGTCAGGTCCTGGGCTGCCCTCCACTGTCACGCCTCGGGCTGCCCTCCACTGTCACGCCTCGGGCTGCCCTCCACTGTCACGCCTCGGGCTGCCCTCCGCTGTCACGCCTCGGGCTGCCCTCCGCTGTCACGCCTCGGGCTGCCCTCCACTGTCACGCCTCGGGCTGCCCTCCACTGTCACGCCTCGGGCTGCCCTCCGCTGTCACGCCTCGGGCTGCCCTCCACTGTCACGCCTCGGGCTGCCCTCCGCTGTCACGCCTCGGGCTGCCCTCCACTGTCACGCCTCGGGCTGCCCTCCACTGTCACGCCTCGGGCTGCCCTCCGCTGTCACGCCTCGGGCTGCCCTCCGCTGTCACGCCCAGCGCTGCCCTCCACTGGCCGTGTATAAACCTACCCTAGGAGGTGACAAAGGGATGGAGGGGATTTGGTGAGGGATGCCGGGGAGATGGGGGATGGGAGGGGGGTCATGGAGTGACTAAGCATCCTCAGCTCCCACGGTAATTAAGAGCAGCATCCTCCCGCTGGAGAGAGATGAGGGAGATGCACGCACACTCACCACCGCGCTCCCCCACCACCATCTCCTCCATTAACCTCTCACACATCACTCACAGTCATCTATAAACGAACCCATTAATATCCCTCAACCTCATAACCCTCCTCCGCCTCTAGGAGGCCTGGTCGACGACCGGGCCGCGGGGACGCTAAGCCCCGGAAACATCTCAAGGTAACCTCACCCGCCAACATCACCTATATTCAGATGTGGTGTGAACGGACTTCGCAAAGACAGAGACTCCAGTATCAGTCTCTAGTATCTCCATGTAATATTTTCTACTTCTACTACTTCTTCTCTACTTCTACCTATCTACTCTTCCCCCTCCATCCCTCTCCGAACTCTCCCTTTCAACTGATGACCCTCCTCGCTCCTCCCACCTCTCTACCTCTCTCACCCCAAACCCTCACTAATTACTTCATTATTCATCTCTTTCCTTTCGTTTCTCTTATACGTTTGTGGCAGTGAAATGTGTTCTAGAGTTCTCTAGAGTTTCGGGTAGCTGATCAAGTTACGGCGCCTTGTAGTACCCGCACCTAGGTAGTAGAATACCTAGGTTACAAGGTGTTGAACGAGAGAGGCTGCCGTAGGAACTCTGGAGGTGCTCTAGAATAGTTAGCTAACTGAGGACGGGATAACGGACTAGAGAGAGCTGTTTCCCCCGGCCTCGTTAGTTAACTGGGGGGTGGAATAATGGACTAGAGAGAGCTATTTCCCCCACCCCCCGTTACATCCATTTACAGATCTCCAGTATCAGCTATTGGTAATGGCTCCAAAGAGCCTCCGCTTACGGGCTATTCATGCCTGTGCCATGTTTTGGGTGGCTTAATCTTTATCAGTCATCAGTCAATCAATCAATAACATTTGATAAATTTGACCATGTGGCATCTCTCTCCTTTCCATTAGATACACAGATTAGACGCCGAAGCTTCAGAGCTCAAGCAAGTTTAGCATCTTACCTCCATTTAATGTTTGAGAAGTGGATAACCAACAAAACGAGGTCAGTAGGAATAACATTAAAGAAGGTGATGATACCTGTTTGATAGGGTTCTGGGAGTTCTACTCCCCAAGCCCGGCCTGAGGCCAGGCTTGACTTGTGAGAGTTTGGTCCACCAGGCTGTTGCTTGGAGCGGCCCGCAGGCCCACATATTCACCACAGCCCGGTTGTTCCGGCACTCCTTGAAGGAAACTATCTAGTTTTCTCTTGAAGATGTCCACGGTTATTCCGGCAATATTTCTTATACTCGCTGGGAGGATCTTGAACAACCGTGGACCTCTGATGTTTATACAGTGTTCTCTGATTAGGACAGATCTACAAATTTCTGTCAATCAAATAAAATTCAGAGTCCAAGCACTGTGAAAAGCTCTGTATCTTAGGTGATTGACGGGGTGGTAGTGGGTTGGTGTGTGTGTGTGTGTGTGTGTGTGTGTGTGTGTGTGTGTGCGCGTGTGGATGCTTGACGTGGCGGTACTCACCTATTTGTGCTTGCGGGGGTTGAGCTTTGGCTCTTTGGTCCCGCCTCTCAACTGTCAATCAACTGGTGTACAGATTCTTGAGCCTACTGGGCTCTATCATATCTACATTTAAAACTGTGTATGGAGTCAGCCTCCACCACATCACTGCCTAATGCATTCCATCTGTTAACTACTCTGACACTGAAAAAGTTCTTTCTAACGTCCCTGTGGCTCATTTGGGTACGCAGTTTCCACCTGTGTCCCATTGTTCGCGTCCCACCAGTGTTGAATAGTTTATCTTCAACATGGGTGGTACTCGAACAACGAGTTCGAGTATTGGGTACGAGTACCCAAATGAGCCACAGGGACGTTAGAAAGAACTTTTTCAGTGTCAGAGTAGTTAACGGTGTGTGTGTGGTGATTGCCTACACGCGGTGTGTGTAGGTGATTGACGGGATGGTAGTGGGTGGGGGTGGGTGTGTAGAAGCTTGACGAGGCGGTGGGTGTGGTGTGTGTAGGTACCGCCATGCCTGCCCCATTGTGTTGGAGGAGCACCGCGGGTAAAGAGGCGCGGGTGTACTGGACTACAGTATAAGAGAAAATAAAAGAGAATGCGAGGTAGTGTTTATACTGCTAATGATCCTATAGGGTTGAGAGTTAGTTCCTGTTTCCTATCCACTCTGTTGATGAAGGTGTGTGTACTAAGTTAGCTGCCCCGCCCACACGGAACTCACACACTCAGTACACACACACACTCACCAGGGTTACCCCTCCTCATTAATGAGAGGTAAATGTTACCATACTACACAAACAAGACTAGTGGTGGTTGCCTGTTTCACCACATCATCTGTATAATTAAATCTATTATGTCCAAGGACGCTACGGTGGTGTTTGGCGACTTGAATATCCCGAAGGTAGAAAGGAACGCTTTAGCATTAGAATATTATCATAAAGGGCACTACAGAAGGCCTATGGCCCAATACCAGCCAGCTTCTATTTATATCCAGCCAGACTCATTCATATATCTATATTATCTTACCTACGGTTGAAACAATCCGGCCATCCCCTGTGGGAGTGGGGCGTCTCATCTTGGCTGACTCTTTCAAGCATATAGTCTTCTGACAGCTGGAATGTCTGCCCCCCATCGTGGTAGCTTGATGATGTAGTTCAGTGGTGGTATTTTAGGAGTTGTTGCTGTTTAAGATTCGCTACCTGAAACAAAAAGTTCCAAGTAGCACGGGCTATGGTGAGCCCGTAGTATATTTTAGGAGATTCGCGGAGCTGGAGGACGGCATTTTTTGTTATAATGGATGTTGTCAGTCCATTATTTAACACTATCTGAGGTGTTTGCATGTCTTTTAAGTAGGTTGGTGGTCGCGGAGGGTGTGAAACCACCACCTCTGGTGCATGTATAGAGACCCATTGCCTCGGAGAAGAAAATAAACAGTATGCAGAATGCAGAGAAGACCTTGTGGATTCTCGCTAAACACTAATATTTTCTTCTCCTACCACCCCCTCGGAGGGTGTGAAAGATACAAAAATATGTCCTTAACAACTGCACCATGAAATTTTTGCCAAAAACAGGTGCGCAGTGCAGGGGTTAATGAAGGGGGTAACGTTGTTGGGGTTTAAATCTTACATTGTACAGGGACCTAATTCGTATGTCTTATAGTGAATAGGAACATAAATTCCATGTCTTACAACGAACAGGGTCATAAAACCCATGTCTTACAATGAATAAGAACCTAAATCCCATGTCTTACAATGAATAGGAACCTAAATCCCATGTCTTACAATGAATAGGAACCTAAATCCCATGTCTTACAATGAACAGGGACATAATCTGCATATTTGAGACGGATGAAATGTTTTGGAAGGGTTACCACGGCACTGGACCATGTACATCAAACATTAAATTTTATGACCAAAACAGTCTTACGAGAGAGAGACTGAGTGAGTGAGTGAGTTGAGTGCAGGAAGGGTAGCATGAGGTACTGAGAGAGTGAGAGGTGGAGAGAGAGAGAGAGGGGGGGGAGGACAATTAGGTAGGGGTGGGGGAGGGTAGTGGGGGGGGGGGGGAGGGGAGGTTTATCAGGGCTCCACAATAACACCTCTGATAGTGTGTGTGGGGGGCCGCTTGTGGAGCACCGAGTGATAGTAGGTCATTACGGCCCCAGCCAAAGTACCTATCACGCGATAGTGCCGGAAGGTCGCCTACTGGCACTCCCTCTCCCAGACTACTGTGGCACTCTTGCCCCCCCACACCACACCACCTTCGGTCACCGCCGCCCAGGTCTTGTATAATAATAATAATAATAATATCATAATAATATTTATTCAGGCAAAAGTACCTACATAAAATGAGTTTTTTTCTAGACTTCTAGATAGAGCTAGTATATAATATGCCTAAAGCATATTATATACTAAAGATTGATGAAGAGTAAGCCACCCAAGAGGTGGCACGGGCATGAATAGCCCGTAATAAAGCAACTAGTACGCACTATAGTGGCTTTACGTCCAAAAATATGCAAGGAGGTTCCGCAGCTGAGGGGATTGAGCTATAAGGAAAGACCGAGAGAACTGGACTTTACCACACTGGAGGAAAGGAAGGGAACTATCAGGAGAGAGCGCCTAGCCATTACGACTATATATAGCACTGGGAAGGGGGTCAGGATTAGGATTTGGGATGAGACGGGGGGAAAGGAATGGTGCCCAACCACTTGGACGGTCGGGGATTGAACGCCGACCTGCATGAAGCGAGACCGTCGCTCTACCGTCCAGCCCAAGTGGTTGAGTCTGGAGGAATGGAGAGAGAGCGGGGGACATGATAACAAACACAGGACTATAAGGGAACTTGACACAGTAGACAAAGCAGAGATGTTCACAGCTAAGAACAGCAGCACGAGGAGTCAGTAGATGGAGACTGGAGACGCAAATAAGTCACGGAGACGCCGGGAAGAACTTTTCCAGTGTTGTTATTGTTGATTGAGCTACTGGGGAACCAAAAGTTCCAAGTAGCACGGGCTATGGCGAGCCCGTAGTGGACTTACCTGGCACAGGAGTGGGGGGCTGGACCTGTTTTTCAATGTTAGAGCTGCCAATAAATGGAACAGGTTAGATGCAGCAGTCGTTGAAGGCGATGAGTCACAATAACGTGGCTGAAGTATGTTGACCAGACCACACACTAGAAGGTGAAGGGACGACGGACGTGTCGGTCCGTCCTGGACCATTCTCAAGTCGATCGTCCCTTCACTTTCTAGTGTGTGATCTGCTCAACAAGTCGTTGAAGTTAATCAGACTCAAAATGTTAAATGTAAATATGATAAAAGCGAGAGAAACGAGTCATTGGATTACTCTAAGAACGTTTGGAAGGCGGGCCAGGAGCCCAGCTCAACCCTGCAGGCGCACCTAGGTGAGTACACACACACCACACCAAGAACCTGTACACCAGTTGATTAACAGTCGAGAGGCGGTTATCTTGAGATGATTTCGGGGCTTTAGTGTCCCCGCGGCCCGGTCCTCGACCAGGCCTCCACCCCCAGGAAGCAGCCTGTGACAGCTGACTAACACCCAGGTACCTATTTTAATGCTAGGTAACAGGGGCATAGGGTGAAAGAAACTCTGTCCATTGTTTCTCGCCGGCGCCTAGGATCGAACCCGGGACCACAGGATCACAATTCCAGCGTGCTGTCCGCTCGGCCGACCGGCTCCCGGCGGGACCAAATAGCCAAAGCTCAACCCCCGCAAGCACAATTAGGTGAGTACCCCTGCCCTCCCCCCCCCCCTCCTCTTCACCTCCGTCAACACTTCAATCAGCTGGTGATGTGGGAGGGGGGGGGGGGGTGTAGCCCCGGCACCAGGGCTGTTAGCGGAGCGTATTAACCTAACGAGGTCATTAGTGGTTTATCGCCGTTCTGAGCAAACCCGCCGCATCATAGTCGGTAAATTGCTAATTATTTACTAACAACAACACAATTAGAGAGTGGCGTGGAGAGCAGTTAACGGGCTTACGACCCTAACAAGCTTGCCGCGGCCCTTATGCAGGGGTAAGTTAAGGGCGGGAGTCCATTGTTCGGGCTTGTGGCCTAACCAACCAGGTTGTGACCCTTATGGAGAGGCAGGATTAGGGTGGGTCTTCCTCCTCCTTCCTTAGTAACACGAGAACTCTATAAATTGCTATAAATTCAAGGTTGTATAAGTGATTATTTACCTTGTGTGATGGTGTGGGTGATGGTGGTAGTGATGGTGTTGGGGGTGGTGGTGGTAGTGATGGTGTTGGGGGTGGTGGTGGTAGTGATGGTGTTGGGGGGTAGTGGTGGTAGTGTGGTGTTGGGGGTGATGGTGATAGTGATGGTGTTAGGGGTGGTGGTGTTGGTGGTGGTGTTGGGGGTGATGGTGGTAGTGGTGGTGTTGGGGGTGATGGTGGTAGTGGTGGTGATGGTGGTGGTGATGGTGTTGGGGGTGGTGGTGGTAGTGGTGGTGTTGGGGGTGATGTGTGGAGGTGGTGGTGTTGGGGGTGATGGTGGTAGTGATGGTGTTGGAGGTGATGGTGGTAGTGGTGGTGTTGGAGGTGATGGTGGTAGTGATGGTGTTGGAGGTGATGGTGGTAGTGATGGTGTTCGAGGTGATGGTGGTAGTGGTGGTGTTGGAGGTGATGGTGGAAGTGGTGGTGTTGGGGGTGATGGTGGTAGTGATGGTGTTGGGGGTGATGGTGGTAGTGATGGTGTTGAGGGTGATGGTGGTAGTGATGGTGGTATTGATGGTGTTGGAGGTGATGGTGGTAGTGATGGTGTTGAGGGTGATGGTGGTAGTGATGGTGGTATTGATGGTGTTGGAGGTGATGGTGGTAGTGATGGTGTTGAGGGTGATGGTGGTAGTGATGGTGGTATTGATGGTGTTGGAGGTGATGGTGGTAGTGATGGTGTTGAGGGTGATGGTGGTAGTGATGGTGGTATTGATGGTGTTGGAGGTGATGGTGGTAGTGATGGTGTTGAGGGTGATGGTGGTAGTGATGGTGGTATTGATGGTGTTGGAGGTGATGGTGGTAGTGATGGTGTTGAGGGTGATGGTGGTAGTGATGGTGGTAGTGATGGTGTTGGAGGTGATGGTGGTAGTGATGGTGTTGAGGGTGATGGTGGTAGTGATGGTGGTAGTGATGGTGTTGGAGGTGATGGTGGTAGTGATGGTGTTGGAGGTGATGGTGTTGGGGGTGATAGTGGTGAGGCCGGTGATGGCTACTCAGACAAGACAGAAGCTTTAGCTCCTGGGCCTCCCATTTACAGCTGCCAGTCTGGTAAATGTCTAAGACTTGACATAATGAGCTTTTAAAATTTAAATTTAAATTGAGCGTAAATTTTTTACGGGCTCACCATAGCCATAAATTCAAGGTGGACATGGACACATGGACACTTCGTTCTGAGTACCTAAATCTAAAACAACAACAACAAGAAGTACGTAATATTACGGGCTATTCATGCCCGTGCCACGTCATGGGTGGCTTAATCTTTACCAGTCAATCAGTACTTAATTCATTCCACTTGTGTAGTGTCGTATTACTACAGTCCTGACTTGCGTGTAGCTGGCCTGAGTGTCCAGTTTCCGGGGTGTCACTCACACTGCTCAAGGTCTGAGTGGTGTTTAGGCTAACCTCTTAGACTTTCCAGTTGTTGTTTGGGGCTCCTTGCCGGTGCTGCGTACTCTAAGCACAGTCTAGATATGCGGCCTGTGCTGTTGAGTCCTGCAGGTTTGTAAGTCGTTGGAGGTTGTTATGTTCACTATCAGCTCAGACGCTGCTGGTGCTGTGCCAGAGGACCACTGTAACTCTCCAGTGTGACTCTCCAGTGGGACTCTCCAGTGGGACTATCCAGGGCGACTCTCCAGGGCGACTCTCCAGTGCTGTGTCTGGTCCTAAAGTCACTCACAGGTTCTTTTTAATTACTGACGCTGGAAGGATCCGCCCCGTAATTATCTATGGCTCCTTCCACTTGTTCCTGTTCACTCAAGGGCGTCTCTCTCTCCGGCAGGTGGCGCCGGGGACCTGAAGGCTGGCACTAAGCGGAAGAAGGAGAGCGGCGAGATCTCCCCCGGACCTGGGTCGGCGGGGGAGGCGGACGGTAAGTGTTCCGAGAGAGAGAGAGAGAGAGAGAGAGAGAGAGAGAGAGAGAGAGAGAGAGAGAGAGAGAGAGAGAGAGAGAGAGAGAGAGATAGATAGATAGATAGATAGATATTTCCATATGCTGGTACTCCTACATCAGGTATACACACATGATGTTCATTAATGTAAACAATGAACATTATGTACTCCAACCGAACCAGTAACATACACAGCCTCATTAATATGTGTACACAAAACACACTTGATCAGTCACACTCACACACTGTACTCGTGGACACTGTCAGCACTTGCACTCTCAGCCTCACTTTGTCATTCTCACACTATAAACTCACTTACTCAACTCCTACTTTCAGCTTCACTCCTTCACATCTTAACTCACATGACTTGTGTTGATCTCTTCATAATAGAGGAGCTACATGAGCTCTCCCTAACTCAAGGTTACTTGCAGTAAGCTGCCTATTTCCTTCCATTATAATTATGCGTTAGGTTCATCATGTGATGGCGGGCATCTTACGACAGGCTGCTAATGTGCGTCTCCTGCCGCAGGCGCCAACGACCGCAAGAAGAAGAAGGCGAGGACCACTTTCACCGGACGCCAGATCTTCGAGCTTGAGCGGCAGTTCGAGCTCAAGAAGTATCTGTCGTCCTCAGAGCGCGCCGACATGGCCAAGCTCCTCAACGTCACCGAGACCCAGGTGAGTGGTGTCATAGGGTGACAGCTGGTGACTGGAGACAGCTGGTGACTGGTGACAGCTGGTTAATGTGTCATCTGATGAAGTCAAGACTCATGTTAGTGTCTAGTTGTGTCGTGATAAGTTGTAATATCTTAAGTTTGGATAGAATATATTTAAGTTTTGATGTGATCCAGGTCCCCAATCTTGACGGAGCCTAGGGCAATAAGACCAAGGTGTTGTACAGCTCGCAGGGACGTCCAGCTCACACTAGGCTAGCTTAGGACAAGTCTGCCAGTTCGCACAACAAGGTTGGAGGTCAGACGTTTAGGGGTAGCTTCGCCCAATTTGTATCGGTAATAGCTGTGGGGTCCGTGCCTAGCATGGGCGTGTCGGGTTAGACGTCAAGGAAAAGGGTGCCATGTGAAACTGTGCCAAAGTAGTCCCCGCGAAATCTCGCAATTCTATTTACCCGACTCAGTTATTTATTTGTTTTTGTCCTATCGTGCTCATCACGCCAAATGTAAACAAATGATCATACTCTGAAGCAAGGGGGGAAAGGGGGGGGGGGTACCGGCTATCGGGGTGGGGGCTGGAAAGACGGGGAGAGAGGTGGGGGGCACCCATGGGCACCCCTCCCCTCCCCTCCACACCTCTAACTCCGATAAACTGCGAATCGGATATCGTGGTGAGTGAGACAGACAAACAGAGACACTCAGACATAATTACATACCCAGATAGACAAAGAGAGAGAGAGAGAGAGAGAGAGAGAGAGAGAGAGAGAGAGAGAGAGAGAGAGAGAGAGAGAGAGAGGGAGGGAGGGAGGATGAGACCCGCGGGTGCTCCGGGTACCCCCCCCCCCCCCAGTACACAGTGGTGTTGACAAACACGTGACTTAAATATCCAGAGTGAATGAAACACGACTGGTCGATGGTGTCTACAAACCGAGAAGTTTCATGAATAAACCTTTACAAAAAAATACTTCGATATTGAATGAGCGAGTAAGAGAGATGAGTGGCGCTGGAGGCAAGGAGGGATGGAGGGTGGGAGGGAGGGAGGGAGGGAGAGAGAGAGAGAGAGAGAGGGAGAGGGAGAGAAACAGGCCACTCAACCACTCCAGTCAGCAAGGCGGACAGCCCGCCTGCTTTCATAGGCTCTCACTGTATTTCCCACTTCTAAACTTTGCTTCACCTACGCCTCTCCTTCCTCTTTACTCCTCCTTCTCCCCCCCCTCCAAGAACCCACTCCCCCCCCCCCTCACAAGTCTCAAGTCTGGTGAGGGCGGCCTCTCACCAGCCAGACCTTCGCTGTACCACTCAACCAACAACCATTTCAAGGTGATTTATGGGAGCGACGCGCGCACTACCGCAGGCAGCACCCGTCTGAAGATGCCCGCCGGGAAGTGATTAGCACACACGTCCACCAAGCGAGAGGGAAGGGGAGGCCCGAGTTCGAATCCTAGAGAGGGCGATACGATAGGGCACCGGTCACTGCAAGACTACAATTTATTTATTTATTTATTTATATATTTTCAAGTAGTAATGCAGTGATCACAGTGAGAGTAGATCTGATAATATTTTCAGTAACTCGGCCCACACACACCTTACCTTGAGGTTACCTTGAGGTGCTGCAGGGGCTTCCCGGAAGCCCTGATAGCGCCTTGATAGCGTCCCCGCAGCCCGGTCGTCGACCAGGCCTCCTGGTTGCTGGAGCGATAAACCAGGCTGTTGGACGCGGCTGCTCGCAGCCTGACGTATGAGTCACAGCCTGGTTGATCAAGTATCCTTTGGAGGTGTTGCCACATGCCACATGTTGGATATTACACCGCAGACTTTGACTCAGGCTATAACCAATACGGCCAGGCACTAAGTTTTGAAGCCAGATTCATACAATTCATTGTTTGTACAAGACAAGATACCATTAAGACGGGTCCTCGTATCATATGGCGTAAAAGGCCGCAGAACATGACATCCCACAAACAGTAAAGTCGGCGGACATCGTCGCCCCCACAGAAGGGAGGTAGTAAAGCAAGGCCAAAATATTTCAGAACAGCTGCACTAACATTCCGCATTAACATTTTTGAGATAGTGTTAAGAAAGACACTTACTGCAACTTCCTGACCCATTACCACAACATTACAGGCATTAGAAGCCAACCAAAATGCTGACGTCATATGCACAGCTTCTGGGAAAGCATTTGATAAATGTGACCGCGGATTAATAGCCTAATAAAATGAAAGTTGAGGGAATAATGACTCTGCAACCTCTTGCACATATATGAAATATCGGTGGAAGAACAGTTGAAGGTACAGAAGGGAATTTGACAAGTTTTCTGCTGGAAGTGACCAGATCAGCCAGACTGTTGTTGGCACACACACACACACACACACACACACACACACACACACACACACACACACACACACACACACACACACACACACACACACACACACACACACACACTCTACACCCAACACACTGGCCCAAGATACACCCACCAAACACATTCCCAGAAAGCTCAGATTTCGACTATTGGAAGTGTGGTGGTGGTGGGGAGGGGGGGGGGAAGACTTGGAGTGTGTTGGGGTGGAGAGGGGGAGCTATAGATGATAGGAACAGTGTGTTCTTAGCTTGTCTTAGAGCCAGTGAGACACTTCGAAGAGACGTGTTGCTATGTATGTGAAATCAGGAATGATTGGCGGACATAAACAAGCAGTAATATCCTGTCATTAGTCAGTGACAAGTATGGCAACAGTCTGGGGCGAGCAAGCCATACAACTCCCCTCTGCAGTGACGTTCTGTATTCCCCTCTACAGTGACGTTCTGTATTCCCCTCTACAGTGACGTTCTGTATTCCCCTCTACAGTGACGTTCTGTATTCCCCTCTACAGTGACGTTCTGTATTCCCCTCAGATTACAGAGATGTGAGATATTAGTGACTAATTACATCTTGGAAATGACTCCAGCCCGAAGTGTTTTTTTTTTTTGTACAAGGGTAATTAATGTGTTATTGATGATAGCTGGTCACCGCTGTTTGTGAGCTGAGGTTATGAATAGCTGCTGACAGCTATTTTTTTTTAGTAACAAGCTGGCGAATGATAATTTTCTTGTGGAAACGTCTTGATAGCTGGTTAAGGCCGTATGAGTTCAAAGTTGGTAAATGCTAATGTTTGGTGAAGTGTTGGATGAACGTGACTTGAATAAAGTCTTTGAATAGAGTCAACTGAAATCAATTCAATTTATAATTCTTGTCAAAACTCAATTTCATTGTAATGATTATTTCCGGCTCTTGAGTAATTAGCTTGTGGGAAGTGTTCAGTGATCTTTCATCTGAGTCATTTAACACGAGTAAGATTATTTGAGGTTTATGATGTGTAACGGTGAAGTGATATTGAAGTGTGTCGTGTCGTGTCGTGTCGTGTGTAAAGTCAAAATAAAAAAAAATAAGGTTATCCCCTTGCTTGTTCTTGCTTTGTTGTGATGAGTGAGCTTTGCTTTGTTGGCTGTTTGAAAATTTAGTAGAAGTAATCAACACCCGTCATTCACACACACACACACACACACACACACACACACACACACACACACACACACACACACACACACACACACACACACACACACACACACACACTTGGATTGTCGGAAAGCCTTTGACACAGTACCGCATAAGAGGCTGGTACATAAGCTGGAGAGACAGGCAGGTGTAGCTGGTAAGGTGCTCCAGTGGATAAGGGAGTACCTAAGCAATAGGAAGCAGAGAGTTACGATGAGGGGTGAGACCTCCGATTGGCGTGAAGTCACCAGTGGAGTCCCACAGGGCTCTGTACTCGGTCCTATCTTGTTTCTGATATATGTAAATGATCTCCCGGAGGGTATAGATTCATTTCTCTCTATGTTTGCGGACGATGCCAAAATTATGAGAAGGATTAAGACAGAAGAGGACTGTTTGAAGCTTCAAGAAGACCTAGACAAGCTGAGAGAATGGTCGAACAAATGGTTGTTAGAGTTTAACCCAAACAAATGTAATGTAATGAAGATAGGTGTAGGGAGCAGAAGACCAGATACAAGGTATCATCTGGGAGATGAAATTCTTCAGGAGTCATAGAGAGAAAAAGACTTGAGGGTTGATATCACGCCAGACCTGTCCCCTGCAGCCCATATCAAGAGGATAACATCAGCAGCATATGCCAGGCTGGCCAACATAGGAACGGCATTCAGAAACTTGTGTAAAGAATCATTCAGAAGTTTGTATACCACATATGTCAGGCCAATCCTGGAGTATGCAGCCCCAGCATGGAGTCCATATCTAGTCAAGCATAAGACTAAACTGGAAAAGGTTCAAAGGTTTGCCACCAGACTAGTACCCGAGCTGAGAGGTATGAGCTACGAGGAGAGACTACGGGAATTAAACCTCACGTCGCTGGAAGACAGAAGAATTAGGCGGGACCTGATCAACACATTCAAGATCCTCAAGGCAATTGACAGGGTACACAAAGACAGGCTATTTAACACAAGGGGCACACGCACTAGGGGACACAGGTGGAAACTGAGCGCCCAAATGCGAAAAGATATTAGAAAGAACCTTTTTAGTGTCAGAGTGGTTGACAAATGGAATGCATTAGGCAGTGATGTGGTGGAGGCTGACTCCATACACAGTTTCAAGTGTAGATATGATAGAGCCCAATAGGCTCAGGAACCTGTACACCAGTTGATTGACAGTTGAGAGGCGGGACCAAAGAGTCAGAGCTCATCCCCCGCAAGCACAAATAGGTGAGTACACACGCACGCCCATCCCCACATATTTACCACTCCGACACACCTAAGAAAAGAATAATATTAGTTAGAAACCGAATTTGCGTGTCAAGACGAAGCCTTAAGACTGGTCGCCGCGCTGCTGACAAACGATGGACTCTCCCGTTTGTTGTTTTAGAGTCAGCCTCACCGAACCAAAGAGTTGCAAGTAGCACGGGCTATGGTGATCCCGTCGTCCTCACCACCTGGCACAGATGCGCTGCTCTCTTGCTGCTAAACTCACAACCCGTAAACAATTTTTTCCCCACCTTTTTACTTCTGGTTTTAAAAATTCCCGCATTAATCCCTCGCGTGGTTGAGAAGTTTTAAATCAAAGTGGAATTCTTGTTCGGGGTTGTTTACGGTTGATTTAATGGGGGAGGTAAAGCCGGGTAATGTGTCACTGCGGCCACCGCTGCACTGCTGCCTAGTCCTCTCCTGCTGCTGCTGTTGACGCTGCTGCAGCTGGTGTCTGCTGGTCCACTCTGGTGGTGCGGTGTAGAGCGCCCTTAAGGGCGATGTGACTATGGCAGGGACCGGGAGTGTCAGCCATGTGGTATATCCTGCATAATGTGCTCTCTTGAGGTGGCAAGCTCTCACCATCACTACTACCTCCCCCCCCTCATGATCCCCCAATATCCCCACCAGCACCCCCACCTCCACCAGTACCTCCACCAGCACCCCCACCACCACCACCACCACCACCACCACCACCACCACCACCAGTACCTCCACCACCACCCCCACCACCACCCCCACCACCACCCCCACCACCACCCCCACCACCACTACCAGTACCTCCACCACCACCAGTACCTCCACCAGTACCCTCACCAGCACCAGTCCCTCACCAGTACCTAAACCACCACCCCCACCACCACCAGTACCACCACCGGTACCCCCACCACCACCGGTACCCCCACCACCACAAGTACCTCCACCACCTCCAGTACCACCACCAGTACCTCCACCCTCCCGACAACAACCACCTCCAGAAGACATGTTCACAACATTCAAAATACTGAAGACAATAGACAAGATAGGCAATGACAAAATCTTTAAAATTAAGAAAGCAGGACAAGAGAAAACGCATATAAGTTCAAGTTGAATTCACTTAAAAAAAAGAATTAGTGGAAGCCACCTCCATCCACATCTTCATAAGGTCAGATTCCACAAAGAATTCGAACGACAGAAGAGTCGAACAGAACGGAACAGGTAGATCTAAGCTAATAGGCGGGACGTATGGAGCTATATAGACCTCACTTCCCCGTAGTGAGCACTGGCGGGTTGAGCACTGGCAGGTTGAGCACTGGGGGGTTGAGCACTGGCAGGTTGAGCACTGGGAGGTTGAGCACTGGCAGGTTGAGCACCACCACTACCACAACACTTTACGACTGTGACTATTGCCCGGATTTATCTGCCGTGCATCGTTGGTCCGAGAATTATGTCTTACGAGGTGTGCCTTGCCAGCTTAGTGCGGGGGGGGGGAGGGGAGTAGAGGAAGGGGGGAGAGAGAGAGGAGAGGAGGGTCTTAGGAGGGCAAGAACGGAAAAGAGAGGAACAGGGAAGGAGGAGGAGAGGTAGGGAAGGAAGGAAAGGGGGAGTAGCAAGGTGGGGAGAGACGTTAACACGAGTTATTTGTTCACTAGAGATGCTCAGGAGATTACCCTCAGAGACTCCCGGCGCGGTGGGGAATCCTGGGGGTCGAGGCGGGGCACGAACCTGGGTCACGAACCTCCAGTATTTTACACACACACACACACAGACACTCCCACGCCGCCACCGCTTGCACCGCCTGTTACCGCTCTTACTGTTAATGGCGCTTCCGGTCTTATCGCGGCTTAAGTGATGTTTGTTCTTGCCTCCAATGTTTATGATGTGTGTTAATGGTCTCGGAGGACTTGGGTCAAAATGTTGCAGGTATCCCCGTCCCAACGGTGGGTGTCTGTGTAGTCCCCCATCCCCACGGTGGGTGTCTGTGTAGTCCCCCATCCCACGGTGGGTGTCTGCGTAGTCCCCCATCCCACGGTGGGTGCCAGCGTAGTCCCCCATCCCACGGTGGGTGCCAGCGTAGTCCCCCATCCCACGGTGGGTGTCTGTGTAGTCCCCCATCCCACGGTGGGTGTCTGTGTAGTCCCCCATCCCACGGTGGGTGTCTGCGTAGTCCCGCATCCCACGGTGTGTGCACGCGTAGTCCCCCATCCCACAGTGTGTGGACGCGTAGTCCCCCATCCCACAGTGTGTGCACGCGTAGTCCCCCATCCCACAGTGTGTGGACGCGTAGTCCCCCATCCCACAGTGTGTGCACGCGTAGTCCCCCATCCCACAGTGTGTGCACGCGGCCACTTGCAGCCGAGCGGGGTACAAAGGAATGCAGGTGTGGGGGTTCGGGTTACATGTTGCCACAGTATCCCATCATTCTCCCGGCCCTCACACGGAAAATCACGGCCCGTAAACCTGTTTGTCAGAGCCGCATCAACCGTTTCACCTCCCCCCCCCCCAACACACACACACACACACACACACACACACACACACACACACACACACACACACACACACACACACACACACACACACACATACACGCACGCACGCATACACATTTATTTATTTATTTATTTATTTATTGCAAGCACAATGAAAAACAAACCAACTTGACAGCTATTTCAAACACCTCTAACTCCTACGTGATTGGACGAGTGGCCAAGATGCAGCGGGCATTTCCCCTTTGAACCACAATCAGTGAGACGCTGGAACAAGAGACTCGTCGCTCTTTGGTCTTTTGTGACGCCTAATTAGTTTGTCGCCCAGTTCCTTCAGGAACTTCAGTGTTATATTTGCCCGACGAATCAACGGTTTCCGAGCCATTGGGAACAAAGGTGTTGCAATATGCCAGACCTCTGTATCTGATGGGTGTCAGCGTTTCCCTGAGAGAAGCAGCGTCGCCCCGTCGATGCTGCCCCCTGGCTGTGGGCAGCATCACTACCCACACCTGGCTGTGGGCAGCATCACTACCCACACCTGGCTGTGGGCAGCATCACTACCCACACCTGACTGTGGGCGGGCATCACCACCCACACCTGACTGTGGGCGGGCATCACCACCCACACCTGACTGTGGGTGGGAATCACTACCCACACCTGACTGTGGGTGGGCATCACTACCCACACCTGGCTGTGGGTAGCATCAGTACCCACACCTGGCTGTGGGCGGGCATCAGTACCCACACCTGGCTGTGGGCGGGCATCAGTACCCACACCTGGCTGTGGGCGGGCATCAGTACCCACACCTGGCTGTGGGCGGGCATCAGTACCCACACCTGGCTGTGGGCGGGCATCACTACCCACACCTGGCTGTGGGCGGGCATCAGTACCCACACCTGGCTGTGGGCGGGCATCAGTAGCCACACCTGACTGTGGGCGGGCATCACTACCCACACCTGGCTGTGGGCGGGCATCAGTACCCACACCTGGCTGTGGGCGGGCATCAGTACCCACACCTGGCTGTGGGCAGCATCACTACCCACACCTGGCTGTGGGCAGCATCACTACCCACACCTGACTGTGGGCAGCATCACTACCCACACCTGGCTGTGGGCAGCATCACTACCCACACCTGACTGTGGGCAGCATCACTACCCACACCTGGCTGTGGGCAGCATCACTACCCACATCTGACTGTGGGCAGCATCACTACCCACACCTGACTGTGGGCAGCATCACTACCCACACCTGACTGTGGTCAGCATCACTACCCACACCTGACTGTGGGCAGCATCACTACCCACACCTGACTGTGGGCGGGCATCGCGTAAAAAGTGGATTGTGGGTAACAACTGGACCCTCCAAACTGCAGATAAGTTTAATACAAGTACTGGTTGAGGAACTTGAAGCCCATCACAGTAAAGACATCAGTGCACATTTCTCAGAGTTGAAAAATTAACTCTAAGAAGTCAATTGAACAACTTTATTGGCCCGACGCTAAGAGATGCCGTCAAGAGCTTCAACGAAACGAATCATTTAGCGTTCAGCCAATAAGTTGCCGTCAAGGGAGGAGGAGGAAAAGGTTTGCCCGAGCCTATACAAGCACAATGCACCGCGCTCAATAAATCTTCCCAGTCACCTTAAGCGAGCAGTCAAGCGTTAGGTAGGGATTTAACGACTAACACGTGAAGGTTGGCGCAGTAGGTAAGGGAGTGCTTGCTCCAAGTCCTGTTTACGCGGCTATCAAGCACACGCTGGGGGCGGAAGCAGGCCATTACCAGCCGGGAGAAGACACCGCCGGCGAGGCAGCAGGAGGCAGGCGCGGCAGTGACCGTAAAGCCCGCCAAACTCACAGCCGCCCTCAGCGCCAATGGGGAGAGAAAATAGCGATGAGAAGCGTCGGGCAAGGTGAGAATTGGAAGGGAGAGAAGGGAGGGAGGGAGGAAAGGGGTAGGAAAGGGAGAAGAGAGGAAACAAGGGAAAGGTGAATGAAGAAACTTAAGTATTGAAGGGTTGACGGAGAAAAGGAAGGGAAGTAGGGCAAGTGAGGGAAGGAAGTAGAGAATTGAGATAAAATGAAGAAATGGAAGGATGAAGGAATATACTCGAAAGGTTCAGACATGATTATAATGTGTGACTTATGAACCGGCGTGACATTATGAACCGGCGTGACTTATGAACCGGCGTGACATTATGAACCGGCGTGACTTATGAACCGGCGTAACATTATGAACCAGCAATACACTCGACCGATAACTAATTACGTTCAAGCATTGCTTGAACAATGCTTGCCTGACGAAGCACTTACAATAGAGTGCAAGATAGAGTGAATGCAAGATAGAGTGAAGAGCACTCTCCTGTGTTGAGTACGATCTCCATGTTATCATCACTAACAGATAACAGGTTAGGAAAGACAATTCCATTTCTTTGTGTGTATAAACTTTCTATATGGATGGAGGCAATGTATCCATCCCTTCTCCTTCAACTGTTTTTGTCCACCTGTAGTTCTTTCCTCTTTACTTCCTCTTCCATTCGTATTCTTCCTCTTTACTTCATTCCTTTAGTTCTCTCCTCTCTCTCCTCTCTTGCTCCACTCTTCTTTCTCATTTCCCCTATCACTCACTGCTTAGACGCCCTAACCTAGCCTAACATACGTCTCACTGTGCTATAATATTCTGGCATAATTAACAATTAATGTTAATTTATATTTTGAATGATCAACATGTTAAATAGATGCAATCTTTTTGAGGTTATCTTGATATGATTTCGGGGCTTTAGTGTCCCCGCGGCCCGGTCTTCGACCAGGCCTCCACCCCCAGGAAGCAGCCCGTGACAGCTGACCAACACCCAGGTACCTATTTTACTGCTAGGTAATAGGGGGCATAGGGTGAAAGAAACTCTGCCCATTGTTTCTCGCCGGCGCCTGGGATCGAACCCAGGACCATAGGATCACAAGTCCAGTGTGCTGTCCGCTCGGCCGGCCGGTAACATGTGGTTTTAGGGTTCATCTGCTGACTGTAGATGAACTTAACCAGAGATCGGGCTGCTGAGAAGTGTTTTAAAATATTCCTAAAAACTGGGGTTTAGCAGTTGGGTTAATAAGTATATAGTCTTTGTTGATGAGGACGCCTGAAGCCATCAGAGAAGCACGTTTTGAATATAGAACATTGGTCATAAAAGTATGTGTGTGTACGTCTGATAACATACTACTTGTGAAGGAGGAAATGTATATGTTTATCTCTCAGAATGTTTGGTAATATGTTTATTGTTTGTGATGTGTGTCTATGTATGTATTAACACGATGTACTGAACGGGGGTGAGAATAGCTTGAGCTACCTCATCCCTTTGTGTGTATTTTACCTCAATAAACTTATTTCAATTTCAATTTCAATTGACACATTTTCATGTGCGTTTATTGATTTAAATCAATATTTAAATATTGATTTCTTTCATGTATTGATCAAGGCATTTAATCAATAAAGCATTTAATCAATAAAGCATTTAATCAATAAAGCATTTAATCAATAAAGCATTTAATCAATAAAGCATTTAATCAATAAAGCATTTAATCAATAAAGCATTTAATCAATAAAGCATTTAATCAATAAAGCATTTAATTGCTTTATTGATTAAAAGTTAGATTAAGCATTTACTGACTAAAAGTTTGAATGTATTCAGTTGTGAGTTACGTCTCAATTTTTTGTTTTAACTTGAGAACACTTCAGATCGCAGTAATATATTGACCTACGTAACTAAGCAGTGGTAAATTATTGACCAGTGGTAAACCAAATACATTAATCATTATTTCCATTACAGACGCCATTACTAACCCCCCCCCACAATATTGACACTACTATACTTGACCCCCCCATTAACAAGGCCATTATCGACACCATTAATGACCGCGAGGGTTATTACAAAGGCCGAGCGCCATCACACACTCGCTCACATGCGAATTCAACAGTAATTAACAGACATTTCCGCTATTGTAATTAACAGGTAAAGCTGTAATTATGAGAGGCCGGTCTGTAATGGGGTGATCAATTATCTCATTCCAGCCATCCCGACTGTCTTCAACATGGTAAACACAGGTCTCTGGTAAACACCTGTCACTGCTAAATACCTGTCACTGTTAACACTTGTCACTGTTAACACCTGTCACTGTTAACACCTGTCACTGTTAACACCTGTCACCGCTAAACACCTGTCACTGTTAACACTTGTCACTGTTAACACCTGTCACCGCTAAACACCTGTCACTGTTAACACCTGTCACTGTTAACACCTGTCACTGCTAAGCACAAGTGACCACAAAAATCATCGAAGCCATGATCCATGTGCTTGTTTGTATTGAAGAGAGGAGATAAAAGGGGGGGGGGGTGACCAAGAGGACATTGATCACAAGAGTTGAAAACGTTTGGGCTATTGACACATCAGAGCTCGAACTGATTGAAAAAAATAAAGAAATAAAAAAATTGGCTCTGATCTGTGCCAGCTATTGGGCAGTGAGGTCTGACTGGCCCTTCCCCCTCCCCCCCACACGCACGCACGCACGCGCGCACGCACACACACACACACACACACACACACACACACACACACACACACACACACACACACACTCAGGCAGTGTGGGAAATAATGTAAAAATACTTTAAAGAACAGTTTTAAGAGTTGAATGGATAATTTGTTATGGTTGAATAAGCCCCACATTCTAAGTCATTTTTAATGCGTTGGACGGGTCGGTGGGAGGGAGGGAGGGTGGGAGAGGAGGGAGGGAGGGTGGAGGGTGGGAGGGTAGGAGGGAGGGTGGGAGGGTAGGAGGGAGGGAAGGAGGGAGGGTGTAAACAAATTATATTTACAGTTTCAGAACCAAGTGTGATGAAATACAGAAAAGAATTGAGCCCGTACGTTAACTAGCCAATAGCTGGAAAGAGCGGAGCCGAAGCTCTCGACCTTGCCAGCACACGTAGGTGAGTGCGTGTAGGTGAATACAGACCCCCTCCCCCCCCCACCAAACGTGACGGTGAGGTGACGGAGGCCGGCTATGGTATCTGTGACATCAGCGACCCAGGTGACGGTGACGGCTCCATGTTGACGCTAGGTGCCTCCCGGGGCGCTGATAGACAGGTGGAACAGGTGGCCACGACTGCTGGGGGGAGGGGGAGGTGGGTGATGGGTCCCCTGGTGGATTGGTGGGGGGTGTTGAGTCCCCTAGATGGGGGGGGAGTGTGGCACCTGCCACCTACAGACAATGTAAGCAGATATAGGAGATGTGAGGAGGATATAGTCAGCACTGAGGGCTGAGGGGCAGGAGACGAGGGGAGAGGTAACCCTCTCTCTGCCTCTACTTTCTTCCCCTAGGCCAAGGGACATGAGGTGATGCGAGACGTAGCCAGAGGTCAGAGGTGAGGTAACACCAGCAGGTGAGGTAGGGGGAGGTGGCTGGTAGATGGACTGGGATGATGGTCAGAGGTACAGGTAGAAGGAAAAGTTGTGAGATGTGGGACTGTGAGTTATGAGAGCCCACGCCACGTGTGTGAGTTATGAGAGCCCACGCCACGTGTGTGAGTTATGAGAGCCCACGCCACGTGTGTGAGTTATGAGAGCCCACGCCACGTGTGTGAGTTATGAGAGCCCACGCCACGTGTGTGAGTTATGAGAACCCACGCCACGTGTGTGAGTTATGAGAGCCCACGCCACGTGTGTGAGTTATGAGAGCCCACGCCACGTGTGTGAGTTATGAGAGCCCACGCCACGTGTGTGAGTTATGAGAGCCCACGCCACGTGTGTGAGTTATGAGAGCCCACGCCACGTGTGTGAGTTATGAGAGCCCACGCCACGTGTGTGAGTTATGAGAGCCCACGCCACGTGTGTGAGTTAAGGAAAGGGGGGGGATGGCATGAGGAGGGGGGGGGCGAGGCTTCCTCCCACCTCCTCCACCCTCAGTTAACGATAATGAGTTAACATTAAGCAGGTGATATTAACGATCTCGGCAGTATCTTATTGTTCCTCTCACGTTGATGCCTCCTTAATTGTTTACCTGTCCTCCGTGACGTGTCTGTCTGTCTCTCTCTCTCTCTAGCTCTCTCTCTCTCTCTTTCTCTCTCTCTCTCTTTCTTTCTTTCTCTTTCTCTCTCTCTTTCTCTCTCTCTCTCTCTCTCTCTCTCTCTCTCTCTCTCTCTCTCTCTCTCTCTCTCTCTCTCTCTCTCTCTCTCTCTCTCTCTCTCTCTCTCTCTCTCTCTCTCTCTCTCTCTTCTCTCTCTCTCTCTTTCTCTCTGTCTCTCTCTCTCTCTCTCTCTCTCTCTCTCTCTCTCTCTCTCTCTCTCTCTCTCTCTCTCTCTCTCTCTCTTCTTTCTCTCTCTCTCTCTCTCTCTCTGTCTCCCCCACCCCCTCCCCCCCTCCCGTTGAGTGGCGTCCCCAGGTGTGGCAGCAACAGGTGGCGTCCCACACAACCTGTTAAACAAGGTGTTCACCGACACTATCTACACACGCTAAAGGGGCGACGAGAGCGGTGTTCAAGCAGTGGGTGGAGTGGCCTGGGGGTTGTGGCAACTGGTGTTACAGATACAAGAGGGAGAGAGAGAGAGAGACAGAGAGAGAGAGAGAGAGAGAGAGAGAGAGAGAGAGAGAGAGAGAGAGAGAGAGAGAGAGACGGACGGACGGACGGACGGACGGAAGGTAAACACTGTCCTGTCTCCCTGTCACAATTACCTGGACGGGCTCCTGCCATTTGGTAAACTAAAATGTTCTCCAAGGTAAATACCTTGATCACTTCTACCCTCCCGAGCCCTCATGCTCGGAGTGTCTTTGACACCCTACACCCTGCCCCTCTCAGCCTGCACCCTGTCCCTCTCTCACCCTACACCCTGCCTCTCTCACCCTGCCTCTCTCACCTTCACCCTGCCTCTCACACCCTACACCCTGCCTCTCTCACTACACCCTAGCTGCCTCTCACGCACTGGAAGAGGCATCTGTTGGAACTGGACGTGAGAAAGGCTGTTGGGCCGGAAGGAATCTCACTCATGGGTACTAAAAGAGTGTGCAGAAGTCCTTTGCTTGCCACTCTCCATGGTGTATAGTAAGTCACTCGAAACGGGAGACCTTACCAGAAGTATGGAAGACGGCTAATGTAGTCTCAATATACAAAAAAGGGCGACTGGCAAGAGGCTCTGAACTACAGGGCAGTGTCCTCACAGAGCAGTGTCCTCACAGAGCAGCCCCACAGGGCAGTGTCCTCACAGAGCAGCCCCACAGGGCAGTGTCCTCACAGAGCAGCCCCACAGGGCAGTGTCCTCACAGAGCAGCCCCACAGGGCAGTGTCCTCACAGAGCAGCCCCACAGGGCAGTGTCCTCACAGAGCAGCCCCACAGGGCAGTGTCCTCACAGAGCAGCCCCACAGGGCAGAGGGGCTACACAGACTAGCCTCGCCGGACCCTATTGATTCTTCACCGTTCCCCCCATGCAGATTGGACTGTTAGTGAAAATTCTCTATTAGCCAAGACTTGACGCCAGCCAAAGGAAGAGCGAATATTGAGGGGGGAAAGAGGAGATAGAGGAGAGGAGAGGAGAGGTTAGGGAGAAGGGGGGATGGGGAGAGGGGAGAAAGAGTAGGGAGGGAGGGATATTGTACCACGTGAACAACACATTGGAAAAGCCGGGTTGAGTGTTACACGCGGATCCCTTAATTGTTTGTTTGGCTTTCAACCACAGATGGTGGTATTGTTCCACCGCAGCTCATCCTGTGAGCGCTGGTGTACTGTGCAACCGTAGAGAGAGAGAGAGAGAGAGAGAGAGAGAGAGAGAGAGAGAGAGAGAGAGAGAGAGAGAGAGAGAGAGAGAGAGAGAGAGAGAGAGAGAGAGGGGGAGGGGGGGATCAAATAGAAAGACAGGAAAACACAGAGATATTCACGGACAGAGAGGCAGCTCTGGGATATTGTCCCGGGAACTGCCGGGTTGGGCCCCCCCCCCTCTAGGGGCATATATCATTACTTCTCTGGTCACTCGAGGGATTAACTTGGTACCATGACCGCGGTACAGTTGGTGTTGTTCCATCTACTTCGTGAACACTGAGCATACTATGTGTGTGTGTGTGTGTGTGTGTGTGTGTGTGTGTGTGTGTGTGTGTGTGTGTTTGTGTGTGTGTGTGTGTGTGTGTGTGTATTACTGTAGAGAAGACAGGCCAATAAGAGTCTACCTCGACGTGTTAGGCTTAATTGCCTCGTCAGTCATGAGTGCGTCTCGGTACAAGGCTCTGGAAACAAGCTCAAACAAGTTCTTCTCTTGTTGTCTAATAGGATAAGGATAAAGAGTTTGAAACGACTGATAGAGGGTCGTATCGTGTGTGTATGTAAGACCAAGAGTATGACAAAGAGTTTAGTATGTAGACTGGTAGAATTATTCTCTCTTAGGAGACATAGCTCTGGCTGTCTACCTTCTGTGGTTGAGTGCTCAGTAACTCGCTACACTGTATGTTGTCTGACAGCTCTCTAACCTTGTCCTCAGACGACAGAAGAAAATGTGTAAGGTGCAGGCGATGAGTCACAATAACGTGGCTGAAGTATGTTGACCAGACCACACACTAGAAGGTGAAGGGACGACGACGTTTCGGTCCGTCCTGGACCATTCTCAAGTCGATTGTTAGAGTTAGAATCACAATCGACTTGAGAATGGTCCAGGACGGACCGAAACGTCGTCGTCCCTTCACCTTCTAGTGTGTGGTCTGGTCAACATGTGTAAGGTGTCTTAGTACAGTTGGCTTCATTGTTTCGTAACGACTCTTGTAGCGTGAAGACTGCGTGAGCGCACTGTTATCTCTGCCACAGAGGAATGTCGCTCCCTCCGCGATAAAGACACCAGCTTCTCCGTCCTCAGCACCATATTTACGTCACTCTGGTCACGGGACGACGACCGTGATGGTAACGCCGCTAACAACGTTGTTGGTGAGTGACCATCAGCGTTACTAGTGGCGGAAGGGTCCTGCGCGGGGCACTCACGTTGAGTCCCCCGCGTGCGGGGCACTCACGTTGAGTCCCCCGCGTGTGTTGGATGAACTGTGAAGGAGAACCCGTTAAACTGTCGCTCATTGTCTATTATCTCCCTTCTTCCCTGGCTGGAGAAATTGGTGACCTGGAGAGCGTGCAGAGATCCTCTACTGCTAGAATCCACTCAGTAAAACATCTAAACTACTGGGACCGACTAAAGAGCCTAAATCTGTATTCTCTTGAGCGCAGGCGGGAGAGATACATAATAATTTACACGTGGAAAATAGTAGAGGGGCTGGTCCCAAACCTGCACACAAAAATAACAGCAAATGAGATTAGAAGGCATGGCAGGATGTGCAGAATACCCCCGTTGAAAAGCAGAGGTGTAACAGGTACTCTGAGAGAGAACTCTATCAACATCAGAGGCCCGAGACTGTTCAACACGCTTCCGCTACACATAAGGGATATAACTGGCCGACCCCTCACAGTGTTCAAGAGAGAACTTGACAAACACCTCCAAAGGATACCTGATCAACCAGGCTGTGACTCATACGTCAGGCTGCGAGCAGCCGCGTCCAACAGCCTGGTTGACCAGTCCAGCAACCAAGAGGCCTGGTCGACGACCGGGCCGCGGGGTCGCTGAGCCCCGGAATCACCTCAAGGTAAGGTTCCCTCCTATCCTCTTCCTCGCGCTCTCTACATCCCCCTTCCCTCCTTACCCTCCCTCCTTCTCCATACACCCGTTCCCTCCTCTCCCTCCAGCTCCTCCTTCCCTCTACCCTCCAGCTCCTCCTTCCCTCTACCCTCCAGCTCCTCCTTCCCTCTACCCTCCAGCTCCTCCTTCTACCTCCAGCTCCTCCTCTACCCTCCACACTGGGGCCCACAACGCCTGGACGGGGCCTCGGGTGAGTGAGTAGTCCGGACACGTCTCCCGTGTGAGGCCAACATCAGTCTCCCCGCAGCAGTCCCGCCGGGGCGCAGAATGCCAGTAATCGATTACTCGTCATCCACCCGACTATCAAATTGCCATCACGCGTCAACCAATCCCAAGACCGACCTAAATGTAGGGAGATAATGATTGGTTGCCGCCTGTTACCGTCCGGGCGCGGGTGGGCAGTTGGTACTAGTTAGATTACAAAGGTTGTGATTATTCTCACTTTTGCCCAACACCGGTGGTGGCGACACTGGAAGACAAGAGATGCATCCGGGTGAAAGAAGCTTTGCCCATTTGATTCCGTCTCCGCCGGGAATCGAACCCGGGCCCTTAGGACAACGACCCCTAAGCGCTCTCTACTCCGCAGCGAGGCCCCAAACTGTACTCACCTAGTTGTGTTTCCGGGGGGTTGAGCTTTGCTCTTTCGGCCCGCCTCTCAACTGTCAATCAACTGTTTACTAACTACTTTTTTTTTTCTCCACACCACAGACACACACACACACACACACACACACACACACACACACAACACACACACACACACCAGGAAGAAGCCCGTGACAGCTGACTAACTCCCAAGTACACATTTACTGCTAGGTAACAGGTCCATTCAGGGTGAAAGAAACTTTGCCCATTTGTTTCTGCCTGGTACGGGAATCGAACCCGCGCCACAGAATTACGAGTCCTGCGCGCTATCCACCAGGCTACCAGGCCCATAACAGGACACACAGGAGTGTGTGTGTGTGTTATTTGTAGTTTCTATTTGTGTTAGCAGAATTGACCTGTTATATAGTTCCTGGGTCCCACCTTTCTCTCCATGGGTTGTGTGATATAGTGACTCCTGACACCAGCCAGGTGAGAGGAGTGTCGAGAAGGCGCCCCTCCGCACCCCCCTCACTCCCCATCCCCCCTCACACCCCATCCCCCCGCCAACCCCTCACACCCCATCCCCTCATACCCCCTCCCCCGGCCACCCCCTCTCACCCCCTCCCCCCGCCACCCCCTCACACCCCCTCCGAGAACACACACACTAATATAATCCCGCTACTCACTGATAAATCATGTCGCCAATTAACTTAATAGCTCCATTGAGTCGAAATTTACCGCCACTAGGTCTGCATTGGTGTTAAACTGACCGACTAACATGAGGATGTGGGGGCGGGGGTGGCTGATAACGTGGGAGAGAGAGAGAGAGAGAGAGAGAGAGAGCGCGTGCGTCCAGTAGACACTAACTAGGGTCAAAGGTTACTGATATAGCCGGAGCGCTGACCGCTCCTGCGCCGTTAACACGAGGACTCCCTGGCTTCTCCCGTCAGGAGCCTAAAGACACCCTCGAGGCCCTCCACAGGCAGGCCGAGCGGCTCCTGAGAGTTCTCCGGAGCGACAGTTGTAAGAGGCGCCTGGCCTGGCCCGGGCGAGGTAAGGCCGGCGCTGCGGGAGGACATGAAGACGACTTAATGACAGCAGAAGAGGCTTCCGAATGGAGGAGCAAGGAACGGCCTACTGTTTACAGTCCTCTCATTGTTTACTGGTTTATTCCTGTTTACAGTCTTCTCCCTGTTTACAGTCCTTCTCTCTCTGTTTACCGTTCCACACTCTTAAAAAGAGTGTGGGAAAAAAATAACTTCGAATATACCATATATGTACTTATTCATAAGCCAAATATTGACTATAAGCAACAAGTCATATATGTGCTGTCTCGTGCGAGAGCGGGTTGCAGTATTTGGGTGGGTGACCTCGTGGGAACACCAGATGCTGTTGGCGCTAAATTTCTACAGGTCCTGGTAGCTGAGTGGACAGCACTCTGGGGTTCGAATAGAACCCCGAGTCCTGTGGGCTTGGGGTTCCGTTCCTGGTCGAGACAGAAGCAAATGGGTAGAGTTTCTTTCAACTGATGCGTCTGTTCACCTAGCAGTACATAGGGACCTGGTAGTTAGACAGCTGCTACGGACTGCATTTATGAACAAACGGTGTTCACATTACGGTGTTCACACTACGGTGTTCACACTATAGTGTTCACACTACGGTGTTCACACTACGGTGTTCACACTACGGTGTTCACACTACGGTGTTCACACTACAGTGTTCACACTACAGTGTTCACACTACGGTGTTCACACTACGGTGTTCACACTACGGTGTTCACACTACGGTGTTCACACTACGGTGTTCACACTACAGTGTTCACACTACGGTGTTCACACTACGGTGTTCACACTACGGTGTTCACACTACGGTGTTCACACTACGGTGTTCACACTACGGTGTTCACACTACAGTGTTCACACTACGGTGTTCACACTACAGTGTTCACACTACGGTGTTCACACTACGGTGTTCACACTACGGTGTTCACACTATAGTGTTCACACTACAGTGTTCACACTACGGTGTTCACACTATAGTGTTCACAGTTCACACTACAGTGTTCACACTGCAGTGTTCACACTACAGTGTTCAGTGTTCACACTACAGTGTTCACACTGCAGTGTTCAGTGTTCACACTACGGTGTTCACACTACGGTGTTCACACTACAGTGTTCACACTGCAGTGTTCACACTACGGTGTTCACACTACGGTGTTCACACTACGGTGTTCATACTACGGTGTTCACACTACGGTGTTCACACTATAGTGTTCACAGTTCACACTACAGTGTTCACCCCTCAGGCTGTCGTATAAGAATTAAAGACTGATCACACTCCACATATAAATACATATTTAACAATACAGTGCTAATAATATGATATATAATTGTAACCAAAACTTTTTACCCAATCCAATAGGCATATGTAGACCCAGTGGCCGCCACACTTTCCCAGACAGGCCATATGTAGCGAAATATGTGGCCAAATATGTGGCCATATATGTACCCATATATGTGGCCATATATGTACCCATATATGTGGCCATATATGTAACCATATATGTGGCCATATATGTACCCATATATGTGGCCATATATGTACCCATATATGTGGCCATATATGTACCCATATATGTACCGTGGACTGCGAGGTAACTTGCAATTGCTACATGTGTGGTAATGTCTTGTCGCTGTTGCCTGATTATGATGAGATGATCTGAGGTGTGCTTGTAACTGGCACTCCTCAGCTTGTAACTGGCACTCCTCAGCTTGTAACTGGCACTCCTCAGCTTGTAACTGGCACTCCTCAGCCTGTAACTGGCACTCCTCAGCCTGTAACTGGCACTCATCAGCCTGTAACTGGCACTCCTCAGCCTGTAACTGGCACACCTCAGCCTGTAACTGGCACTCCTCAGCCTGTAACTGGAACACCTCAGCCTGTAACTGGCACTCCTCAGCCTGTAACTGGCACTCCTCAGCCTGTAACTGGAACACCTCAGCCTGTAACTGGCACTCCTCAGCCTGTAACTGGCACACCTCAGCCTGTAACTGGCACACCTCAGCCTGTAACTGGCACTCCTCAGCCTGTAACTGGCACTCCTCAGCTTGTAACTGGAACACCTCAGCCTGTAACTGGCACTCCTCAGCCTGTAACTGGCGCACCTCAGCCTGTAACTGGCCCACCTCAGCCTGTAACTGGCACACCTCAGCCTGTAACTGGCACTCCTCAGCCTGTAACTGGCACACCTCAGCCTGTAACTGGCACTCCTCAGCCTGTAACTGGCACACCTCAGCCTGTAACTGGCACACCTCAGCCTGTAACTGGCACTCCTCAGCCTGCCTGACAGCCGGTAACAATGCAGCGGGTGTCGTCGCTACAAGCCAGAGCGGATTTCATTAAATACGGTGTCCACCTCCCCCCCCCTCCACCCCCGCCCCCGCCCCCCCCGTCATCTTCATTGCATTAGACTGGTGGGTAAAGCGTCGACCATGATTGTGTTGCAGGGGTCGACGAACCATCCCCGATGGTGCAAGTGGCTGCGCACCGTGGATAGTACCCCTATCCTCATCTATCCCTGCTCCTGCTGGACCTTCCAAGGATTATGGGTATATATATATATATATATATATATATATATATATATATATATATATATATATATATATATATATATATATATATATATATATATATATTACTATGGCCTAGTCCTTTCTCCTCACCATTACCTTACCTAGACGACCGGGAGAGGCGAGGCCCAGGATCTGAAGCTCGGCGCTATTCACAGTTAGGTAAGAGACGTCATTAATACATGATCTCCCCCTTCCTCTTCCCATCACCCATTCTCACTCCCTCCAGCCGACAAATAGGGCTCTCTCCTCTCAGTCTCCCCTCCCCCTCCTCTTCCCCCTTACCCCTCCCCTTCCCCTTCTGATGGGCCCCCGTCATACGGTACCTGGTAATATGCTCTGATTGCAATAGGGAGTGAGGGGGTGGGGGTGGGACGTAGGGGGGTGGATGATGAGGGGGGGAGAGAGTGGGGGGGGGAGGAGAGTGTGCCCCGTGAGTGCAATAAACTAATAGAGTGCCTGAACCAGGAGCGTCTACTCGGGGTGCCTGCCGCTCGTTTTCATGCTATTTGAATTAATGGCTCTGCTAACATGGCACTCGGCGCGGGGCCGCTCCCGCAGCTCTTCGTCTCTGGTTCTTGACTTTTCGGACGGAACGTTTTAGTCTCTTTTATCGCCTAATTTTTTGGCAGTATTTTTGCGTTCAGTGTGAGGAGGCGAGGCAGGAGGCGAGGCAGGAGGTGAGGCAGGAGGCGAGGCAGGAGGCGGGGCAGGAGGGGAGGCAGGAGGCGAGGCAGGAGGCGAGGCAGGAGGCGAGGCAGGAGGCGAGGCAGGGAGTGCGCTGGAGGGCAGGGGAAGCCGTCCTGGGAGTGGTTCACTCGTGTGGGGTAACAGCCGATCTGGCCAGATTTACCCCTCCTCGCTTAGCACTGCGACAAAACAACCAAACGTTCCCCTTCTTCCCCTCACTCTCCACCCCTTCCCTCCCCCTCATTCTGCACCCCTTCCACCCCCTCCTTACCCTCTCCGCCCCACCCCCATACCCAGGCGTTGCTCCTTTACACACGCCACCAATAACAAAGGACACTCCTAGACAACCTGCCCCGCTACAGTCTACACGTCAACAATACCTCCCACATCAGCCATACACTCACCTGCTCCAGCACTTGGCAATCATCAGCTCCCCCTTACCCTACCCACACCCTATATCCCCTCTTCAGAGCACTCCTCCCCTCCCCATCTATCCCCTCCCCTCCCCTTCCCTCACCGCCTCAAGTAATCCCCAGAGAAAGCGGAAATCGGGTAATTTTGCTGGGTGCGTCAGGGTCGGCAGCGACGCAGTGTGACATCTGGCGGCTGAGCGAGTAAATGATCTCGGAATCCATTAGGTTAGAGTGCGATTAAGAGCGAGGCGGATAACGCCACTCGCCTCACGTGGCGTCAGCAGAAGCAGCAGGAACGAGAGCAGGCAGCAGGAGAAGAAGCAGGCACAGGAGGAGGAGCAGCAGAAACAGGAAGCAGCAGAAGCGAGAGAAGCAGCAGGAAGGCAGCGTCTTGTGCTCCCTGAGCGCACCTTCGGACCAGTTGTGCTGACGGCGCCCCGGGCTTATCTGGCCGCCTACACGTCTACCGCCTGATAATTGGCCTTTCCGAAAGAGGGGAGACGTGGAGGATGAGGGGAGGATAAGGGGAGGCGTGGAGGGTGAGGGGTGGCAGGAGGGGAAGGGGAAGCTGAGATGAGGGGAGGCAAAGAGAGTGAGGGGAGGTTAGGGTAAGTGGGCGACGGTGAGGGGAGGAGTGGAGGGCGAGGAGACGCTGATAGGAAATGTTTTATTGTTATTATTTTCTACCACAGACGTGGCCAGACATTTACAATGCTAACCAGCATATATTATTTTCTACCACAGACGTGGCCAGACATTTACAATGCTAACCAGCATATATACATTTTCTCCTGTCCTCCATGCACAGGGTTTGAGATCTGTTAAACATATATATAATTCAGTGATTTGTTGAACAATCAACCGTAGACGGTGATTGTGGTGCTTTCAAAATGCCAATTTAACCCACATACATAAATACACAGATTTATATTTGTTCTGCATAAACAGTTTTCGAGGTATCGAGTTACATGTTATAAAACATATATATATATATATATATATATATATATATATATATATATATATATATATATATATATATATATATATATATAGTAGCCTGAACGCAGTACTTGGCCTACTATGCAAAACCCGATTTGCCTAATAAGCCAAGTTTTCCTGAATTTATATATTTTTCAATTTTTTTCTTATGAAATGATGAAACTATCCATTTCAATATGTATGAGTTAATTTTTTTAAAATTTAAGTTAAAACTAACGTAGATATATGACCGAATCTAACCAACCCTTCCTAACCTAACCTAACTTATCTTAACCTAACCAAAACTATCACAACTAAGTAATGTTTTTATGTTCTAAGTAAGTATGTTTTAATATAATATAATAACAATAATTCAAATATACTAATTGAAACAAATTTATTGAAAATAAAGAAAATCACGAGGCCTATTAGGCAAATCGGGCCTTGCATAGTAGGCTGAGAAGTGCGTTCTGGCTATTAAGTAGACATATATATATATATAATTATATATGATCACTTTAACTATAACCCCTCAGAGGATTCGAACCCTGGCTGCCTAGGGTCTCCCCATCAACAGCACTACTCTGACCAACGATCGTTTCCTTTCATGCCCTCTTGTTCTACTGGTATTCAATGCGAGTGTACTCACCTAGTTGTGCTTGTGTGGGTTTAGCTTTGGCTCTCTGGTCTCGCCTCTCAACTGTTAATCAACTGGTGTACAGATTCCTGAGCCTACTGGGCTCTATCATATCTACGTTTGAAACTGTGTATGGAGTCAGCCTCCACCACATCATTTCCTAATGCATTCCATTTATTAACTACTCTGACACTGAAAAAGTTCTTTTTAACTGTCTCTGTGGCTCATTTGGGTACTCAGCTTCCACCTGTGTCCCCTTGTTCGTGTACCACCCGTGTTAAATAATCCATCCTTGTCTACCCTGTTAATTCCCCTGGGAATTTTGTATGTGGGGATCATGTCTCCCCCGAGCTCTTTTTCTCTTCCAGCGATGTGAGGTTGTGTTTGGGAGGGGGGCTGACCTTCGCCTATATAAAGGACTGGGGGGGGAGGGGGAAGGGGGGAAGGGGAAGGGGGAGGGGAAAGGTCATTGGTCCAATGCTCGGCAGACCCGCAGGATGTTATTTATGGAAGAGTGGCGTTACAGGCAGCTTTCCTTCTTCCTTGTTCATTGCGGCTCTTCTGCCCCCCACCCTCAGTCCTCTCCCCCCCCCCCGCCCTCAGTGTTCCCCTCCCTCCTTCCCTCCCTCACCCCTTCCCTGGTCATCACAGCCTCGTCGTCCCCACTTTTCTCTCTCTCCAAATAATTTTTTCTCCCCAAACATTATTATCCCTTGAAATACCATAGTCTCCCCAAGCACTGTTTTCACTCCCCAAGCACTGTTTTCACTCCCCAATGCACTGTTCTCTCTCCCCCAAGCACTGTTCTCTCTCCCCCAAGCACTGTTCTCTCTCCCCCAAGCACTGTTCTCTCTCCCCCAAGCACTGTTCTCTCTCCCCAAGCACTGTTCTCTCTCCCCCAAGCACTGTTCTCTCTCCCCCAAGCATTGTTCTCTCTCCCCCAAGCACTGTTCTCTCTCCCCCAAGCACTGTTCTCTCTCCCCCAAGCACTGTTCTCTCTCCCCCAAGCACTGTTCTCTCTCCCCCAAGCACTGTTCTCTCTCCCCCAAGCACTGTTCTCTCTGCCCCAAACACTGTTCTCTCTCCCCTAACACTGTTCTCTGCCCTGGTTCAGGTCAGGGCAGCGCCCCACGTCGCCTACCCCGGGCACCAGGTCAACCCTTGCACAATATTGAGACAGAGAAGGTGAGCCAGGTTAGAGTTACACACACAAAATAGGACCACCCTCAATTTTTGTCCGCGGGGTTGGTGAATAGTACGTCACTGTAACCGCCCACTGTGCCCACCCCCACCTATCCCCCTTTATTGTCCCCCCCCCCTCCCCTAGAGGAGGGACAGGCGGCGAGGGACACCTCGCCTCACTCTGGCTGGGGCAACGGAGCACAAATATCTAGGGTACCTCACTGGCAGGTGAAGGCTGACCGACACTGAGGAAAAGACTTGACAAGCACTTGCGATACACGAAGGGAAAACAATACCAGCCGTCAGACTTATATGTCAAATCCATCGTGAAACCTGAGGATGATATCCCTGTACCACATTCAGGTTATCTTGAGATGATTTCGGGGCTTTTTAGTGTCCCCGCGGCCCGGTCCCCGACGAGGCCTTCACCCCCCCAAGCACTTAGGGATAGCCTAAGTTGCTCTGTGCTTTTCGGATATATTTTATTTCTCAATAAACTTACTTGAACTTGAAAGCAATATACCATAAAGTTACTTGTCCCCCACGTCAATAGTCCCAGAGGCCCAGGTAACAAACCCCCCCCCCCCCCCACCCAACATCCCGTACACCCTCTCCCAAGAGTAAGGGGAGACATGATAACCACCTGTAAAATTCTCAGGGGAATTGACAGTGGACAGAGACAAACGCTTTAGCACGGGTGGAACACGAACAAGGGGACACAGGTGGAAACTTAGTACCCAAATGAGCCACAGGGACGTTAGAAATAATTTTTTCAGTGTCAGAGTAGTTAACAGATGGAATGCATTAGGCAGTGATGTGGTGGAGGCTGACTCCATACACAGTTTCAAATGTAGATATGATAGAGCCCAGTAGGCTCAGGAATCTGTACACCAGTTGATTGACGGTTGAGAGGTGGGACCAAAGGGCCGAAGCTGAATCCCCGCAAGCGCAACTAGGTGAGTACACCCCTCCACCCCGCCCCCCCCCACACCCGGAGGACACTCCTTGCCTCGCCAGGCTTGTGTTACACCCCCGGCCTCTGACGCAATACGTCATCATCCGCCATAATTACACGGCGCATTAGAGTCTTTAGGTCTTGTGACATAGCTGCAGAAATCACAGTTATGACCTTGTAAACAGTTTGAGGGATGTCCCACACAGCGTCCACCTTCAGCCGCGACTAGACTGGTACAGTTTTTTTATTAATACATTATGTACATCAGCATTTGTGCAGCTGCCCTAGACTATATAAAGGGGAGTACAGTGTGTCAAAAACCCAGCCACGTGATGCTAAAAAAATCCCCATCACACAGGATGGTTAGTCATGCAGAGGCGTGTGATCAGTAGTCTGCACTGGCACACTCTGGGTGCATTATGAGGATATCATCATTAACACAAGAGTGAATAAAGCAGCAGTGGTACTAAAAATCCCCATCACACAGGATGGTTAGTCACACAGGGCCACATATTCAGTAGCCTCCACTGGCAAGTTGTGAGGATATCCTAAAGAACACGAGTGAATATAGCAGTTGGCCTGCTGTCAGCCCGACGCCCGCCTGTCCACGGACCACGGGAGCACAGGGATCACTTTTGGCACGCGTCCTGTCTTCTGCGACCCTCCACCTGTCTCCAGCCCGTCACATTCCTGCTCCTGCGGCGAGGTCATTTCCCGCTGGTGATATAATCCCGGTTTTAATTAATCAGCGTGACAAAATTTAACGTTCATAGATATAGCGGCATGTTGATTTGTCCATCTCTGTAGTCAATTACAGGCGCAGTTAGGCGCGAATTTGTCCTCCATCTTGATGACGACTCAATTCTACCGTGGCAAAAAAAAAAAATCATGCGACCTTGTAAATTCAATAATAATGGGGAATGGCGCAGTGAAAATGGGAGTTTGACCATGATACCTTCAGCCAGGTTAATGTGACGCTTCGTCTCTATGGGGACCACCTCCTGGGTACCCCCCCTCCCCCTTGTCCTGCCCCACGTCAAACCCCACTACTCAGAATCAACCGTCCAATTGACCTTCTTTCCCCCCACCCCACCCAACCCCACCTAACCGCACCTTTTTTTTTCTTGGGGGGGGGGGGCTCTCACCCTCCCCATCTACCAACCCCATTATCAGAGCCAATCAGCCAATACCGATCTCCCTTCACACCACCACCACAACCACCTGGGCTCCACCACGGGCTCCACCACCACCTGGGCTCCATCACGGGCTCCACCACCACCTGGCACCATCACCACCTGGCCACCACCACTCCTTCACCACACCCCTCCCCCCTTACTCACCCATAATTCCTATCTCTCAAACCGTATAACTGCATTGGCGGTAGTAAGCAGGAGGGAACTGGCGAGTGAAGGAGTCGTTCCGGAGGTCGTTAATGCTCCGCGGGGGTCATTAAACGAGGTCATTCAAGGTAATAAACCGAACATAACTTTTGCCTCTTTATTGGTGCCGTTTTTCGTGTTAGGGAATGACACATACCTATACGGAGGGGGGGGGGGGGGTGTTGGTGATACCTAGTTGTGCTCCTGTTGAGTGGAAACATGATTGATCATGGTCCTGTGGAACGTGGCCCTGTAGAACGTGGTCCTGTAGAACGTGGTCCTGTGGAACGTGGTCCTGTAGAACGTGGCCCTGTAGAACGTGGTCCTGTAGAACGTGGTCCTGTGGAACGTGGTCCTGTAGAACGTGGTCCCGTGGAACGTGGTCCTGTGGAACGTGGTCCTGTAGAACGTGGTCCTGTAGAACGTGGTCCTGTGGAACGTGGCCCTGTAGAACGTGGTCCTGTGGAACGTGGTCCTGTGGAACGTGGTCCTGTAGAACGTGGTCCTGTGGAACGTGGTCCTGTGGAACGTGGCCCTGTAGAACGTGGTCCTGTAGAACGTGGTCCTGTGGAACGTGGTCCTGTAGAACGTGGTCCCGTGGAACGTGGTCCTGTGGAACGTGGTCCTGTAGAACGTGGTCCTGTAGAACGTGGTCCTGTGGAACGTGGTCCTGTGGAACGTGGTCCTGTGGAACGTGGTCCTGTAGAACGTGGTCCTGTAGAACGTGGCCCTGTGGAACGTGGTCCTGTAGAACGTGGTCCTGTAGAACGTGGTCCTGTAGAACGTGGTCCTGTAGAACGTGGCCCTGTAGAACGTGGCCCTGTAGAACGTGGTCCTGCGGAACGTGGTCCTGTAGAACGTGGTCCTGTAGAACGTGGTCCTGTGGAACGTGGTCCT
>NC_091193.1:9438638-9447989 GCF_040958095.1 Procambarus clarkii
AGCAGAGAACAGCAGCAACAGCAGTAGCAACAACAGCAGCAGCAGCAGCAGCAGCAGCAACAGCAGCATCATCAGCAGCAGCTCACGGGAAGAGTTAGACTACTAGTCATGGAGGAACCTAAATTAAAGAGATATATATTGGTAATCGAGACAGTCCCAATAGTTGGGAAGAAACGTGGTAGCAAAATTAGTGTTAGTTACGGAAAGAAACCTCTTAACACAATATATTAAGAATAACACAAAAGAAAACGGAGAAGATATACCAACTGGTGCAGGTCGTGATGTTGACCAGACCACACACTAGAAGTTGAAGGGACGACGACGTTTCGGTCCGTCCTGGACCATTCTCAAGTCGATTGTCGACTTGTCAACAATCGTCCTGGACCATTCTCAAGTCGAAGTCGATTCTCAAGTGATCTTCACCCTGAATGAGGAAGACGTCAAGAACTTGAAAGGTCACTACAAGCCAGTGATCATAGTGTTCTGGTGTCTCATTATATCGTCCAACTCCGAACAATGGTCGTAAGACAAAAGATCAGGGAAAGGAGAGTAGAGTTTAGAAAAGGGGATTATAGGAGAGTAAGAGTGGAAAATGGACAAGGGGAGGAAGAACTTAGAGGAAGACAGCACAGGAAACGGTGGATAAAATCACAGATGCAAAGAGGCTGAAGGTTCATAAGAACAATGCAGGAAACACGCAGGAAAGAACATAACCATCCAGGGTTCTATAGACAGGGCCAAAAACGAAAAAAGCTAAAGTGCCAAAAAGCTAAAATGAAAGCAGGACGGCGTGGCAGAAATAAAGAGGTCAAAGGAGAGATGAGAGCCGGAATAGATGCAACAGAGCGTGAAACGAATACGGAATTATAAGAAGAGTATCAGGAGGAAAAAAAATGGAAACTATAGTGCTTCCAAAGCAAAGAAACAGCTAATACTACTACTACTTAATCGCATAAGAAGGAAAATGGGTGACTAGAATACGCCAAAGGAAGAACACGCAGGAATTAGTCAAAGGTAAGATTCCATAGAGTGGTCACGACTGAGCCGGAACAGGTAACCCATGATGAGCAAATGATGAATATTGCGCTAACAACCGAGGGGGTGCAAGGGATGGGGACATGAAGAAAGATTGAAAGAACTAGACCTGATGTCACTAGAAGAGAGGCGAGAGAGAGAGAGAGAGATGAGACATGATTGAGAATATAAAATGCTGTTATTCTCCAATATGCTAGACAAAGGTGCCAGCAGGCAGACACACGGGTACCGGGACACAGGAGACGCCAGCCCCACCCCCCCCACACACACACACACACACACACCCTCTCGCTAATTAACGCGAAATGAGTCTATTGAGCGGCGTCATTATCACCTGGAGAGGATCAGGACAGGTAATTGTGGCTGGCCCTGGGACGATGGTGGGGGGGGGGGGGAAGGGTGTTGAGATGTAGGATATGGGAAGGGAGCGGTGGGAGGAACAGAAGTTCCAGTGGTTGATGGATAGGATGGAAGACGGAGTATTCCTGGGCAAAAGGATGGGGGGTCGAAGGCTTACCGGGTCGAAGAGGGAAATTGAAGCCAATCTCGCTGAGATGGGGAAGGAATGGGGGTGCTCCGGGGTGGAGTGGTGGGAGGGGGAAGAGGAGGGAAATTTTATCCTGGGGAGGAGGGGGAGAGGAAGAACTTATGGGAGGGGGAGGACGAATGGGAGGGGAGGATCTTTACTACACATTGGAAGTTGGAGGACAGCTGTCTGCCTCTCTATAATAAGACAATGGTTTGTGGAATACGGAAAAGTGTCTACCTGGCTTACTCGGGGGTGGTGTCGGGGGGACAGGTGGGTTACCATCTGGGGTACCGACTAGTGCATCAAGCAGCAGCCTCCATGCAACAAGGACCGGTAAAGTCGCCCTCCACGGAGCCGCGGGCGACACCAGCCTTCACCTCACCTACTATCATGGGCTGGAGAGACAAGCGGTTCCGCCCGCCCCCTCAGACAACCACCAGACAACGCCTCTACTGACCTGCACTGCTCCTCTGCTTCCCCCGGCTCCTCAGCGTCTCCCTGCTCCTCAGCGTCTCCCTGCTCCTCTGCGTCCCTCGGCTCCTCTATTGACGCGCAGTGCTCGTGCCCGCCCAAACCTGACTTCTCTACGTGCAGTCCTGAGGCCCCTGGCTCCTCTGCTGGAGTCCAGTGCTCTCGTGTTGTTGGCTGTTTCCTAGTTGCTGAAAACTTGTTACAGTTGAGCCAGTAGTGGTGGAGTCAATGTTCATCTGCTCGTGTATAATATTTGCATTTGATCTTAGTCTCCAAAGCACACGGGTAGCCTAGCCAGGGTCTGTGTTCTCCGGTCTTCAACCCTGGTGTGTGTACTGAAGGGTGGGGGTGGGGGGGGGGGAGGGTGTCCAGGTAACATCTCTCTACCTGGCAGCTGATGGGGGAGCAGTTTAGAGAAGGCTAAGTGTTCCTCTGTTCCTGGGCTAAGTGTTCCTCTGTTCCTGGGCTAAGTGTTCCTGTGTTCCTGGGCTAGGTGTTCCCACAGGAATCTATTCCCATCCTCTTTTCATATTTTTCGTGGTTGACAAGTGCTGGCTGGGATGTTGACATGCCCAGTCTGTTTAGGCTGGTGTTGATAGTTGACACGACCACCAGATCACGCGGTGGCGGGAACTTCTCGAGTTACTCTTTAGTCTCCCGTGTTTTCCTGTACGCTCACAACACACTCCTCGCCAAAAGTGACTTCATCACCAGTTATTCTCGAAGCTAAATACCGATTTGTGTGATATAACACTTAAGGTTATGAAAGTCTGGGGGTTTATTTTAACGGTGACTCTTCCCGCTTTAGGATTGTCTCTGTCAATACAATTATATTCAAAGCTCCGACGTCCATAGCGGGACGCGGGAGTTGTATCACAGGATACATTGATACATGACACACAGGAGATCGCCTCATGTATCCGTGGTGGGTGACGCACTGGTCCTCACCCCTATTACTGGAGCCTCGCCTCATCTCTCACCAATCACAGAGCTCAGTCATTTATTGCTCCGATCCCTCGGGGGTTCTCATTGGCTGGGTTAAATGTATTGATGACGTGTTGTCAGCGGGCGACATCAGGGGGCGCGGGGAGGAAGTGGCGGGAAGCGCTTAATCTTTAATTAATAACAGCAATACAACAGATGAATATGATGAGGAATTTATGATCTAAATTGAATTAATCATTATAATTTAAATTGCAGAAAAAAATCTTTAAAACGATTATGTGCGAACAGAGGGGGGGGGAGGGAAGGGAACTATCAGGGGAAAGCGCCAAGCCATTACGACTATATAGCACTGGGATGGGGTCAGGATAAGGATTTGGGATGGGACGGGGGGGGAAGGGGGTTTAGGAATGGTGCCCAACCACTTGGAGGGGGGGGGGGATGAAGGGCATGTTTTTCAGTGATAAGTCAATGACAATTGTCTCATTAGTCATAAGTAAGTCCACTACGGGCTCACTATAGCCCGTGCTACTTGGAACGTTTTGTTCCAAGTAGCGAATCTTAAACAACAACAACAACAACAACAACAACAACGGTCATTAGTGAGGTTGGCAGCCAAGAAGTATCCCGTCACAGGACACGAGTCTGAAGGTGCTGGTCTTCGCGTTCATCTGTCCCGTTGTTGGACGCCAGAATTTGGGTGTTTTGGTCTGATTGGCCAGAATATTCGCTGCAAGATTGATGTCTCAAGTTTGTAACTCAAGTTTAGAGAGATGCAATAATGGGCGGACGGAGTTACGAGACGTATATGGACGCTGAGGTTCAAACGCTTGTAATCATTCTACAAACATTTCTTTTCATAAAACATTGCGGAGATGTTCGTTATTGCAGCCGATAAAACCGAACTTTTCTCGAACAGTGCTTCATTCACTTCCTATGTTCGAACCGCACTTCTCTCTAAATGCTTCACCTCATATTGTAACTACAGACAGCTTTCTGACACAGCCATAGGCTCTAACATAACCTATCCTAGGCCTACCTATTCATAATAAAATACATAAATATTTCAAGATGTTATGGCCTTTGTTTATACAGTATATCAAAAGTGGCAAAAGTTCATCCTGTCACTTGTACCCAGACGCAGCTGGGACTTGCTTAACTGTCTCAAGTGAACAGCTCATCAAACAAGTAAATTAACATTAGTCAACCTTTAAAATATACTTTATCTTGAGGGGGGCAAAATTGGGGGAATCTTTTAATAGTATATTTGATAAAAGTATTTTCCTAACTCAGACACTGTGGGGTTTATTATGCTACACATATTTCTAATGACTCTAGATGTTCACACACACTCAGGATGTCAAGGCGGTGTCCCTCACTCTCACCACAGATTTTGCAAAAGGTCACTGGGAGGTGCCATAACTACGCCCCTGTTCGCAGGGCAAGCCTGGGGCTCACAGGACCAGCCTGGGGCTCACAGAGGCAGCCTGGGGCTCACATGACCAGTCTGGAACTCACAGGACCAGCCTGGGGGCTCACAGGGCCAATCTGGAGCTCACAGAGGCGGCCTGGGGCTCACAGAGGCAGCCTGGGGCTCACAGAGGCAGCCTGGGGCTCACAGAGGCAGCCTGGGGCTCACAGAGGCAGCCTGGGGCTCACAGAGGCAGCCTGGGGCTCACATAGGCAGCCTGGGGCTCACAGGAACAACCTGGGGCTCACAGGACCAGCCTGGGGCTCACAGGGGCCAGCCTGCGGCTCACAGGACCAGCCTGCGGCTCACAGGACCAGCCTGCGGCTCACAGGACCAGCCTGCTGCTCACAGGACCAACCTGGGACTCACAGGGCCAGCCTGCGGCTCACAGGGGCCAGCCTGCGGCTCACAGGACCAACCTGGGGCTCACAGGACCAGCCTGCGGCTCACAGGACCAGCCTGCGGCTCACAGGACCAGCCTGCGGCTCACAGGACCAACCTGGGCCAACTGTATCAGCTCTTGTTAGCTCTAATTGGACCCGCGCCTTTCTAACCATCGGTTGTCTAATGTACTGACTCACCGACTAATTTTCCTCCACCGTATCTTCTACATATATTTGTCTCTAAGACACACACGTGTGTGTGTGTGTGTGAGTGTGTGTTGGGAAGGGGGGGGGGGTGTAGACGGGGGGGAGGGGCACGTGATCTGAGGCAGTGGACACTAAGCTCGAGGATTGAGACGGACATCGCGGTGTCTCAGGCCTCCCATTGTGGCCGATTTACCGCAGCGTTTAGCGAGCTTAAGACGAGACGTGAGTACTTGTCCACACGCCGGAGTTTGAGGAGGGGGGGGGGGGGTGAGGGGAGAGGGGGAGAGAGGGGCTGAGGGGGAGAGAGGGGCTGAGGGGGAGAGACTCTAACATCGCCCGGCTTTGTGTTCACCTCTTTTAAGGTCCCCTCGGCTTCTGTTTGTGCTGGGATTTGTTTCCCCCTGCGCCGGGTCGCCGCTGCTCTGCTGCTTTGTGGCTGACTGCCCTCCCCCCTCAACTATGTCATGCACGCACGTGCGTGGGTGCGTGTGTGTGTGTGTGTCCACCTAGTTGTGCTTGCGGGGGGTTGAGCTCTGCTCTTTCGGCCCGCCTCTTAACTGTCAATCAACTGGTGTACAGGTGCCACTGACCAGGTCTCACAAGGACAAGAGAGAAGAAGACAGCCACCTTCCCTCCCTCTTCGCCCCCCTTCCCTTCCCTTCCCTCCTCCTTGTCCCCAATAACCCAGCCTCCCTCCTTAGCTGCCTTCCACTTAGGCTTTCTCCTCTTTCCTCCTCGGGGGACGTCCTCCCGTTTCTCTTCCCCTATTTTCCTCCCTCCTTACATTCTCTGGTTCCTCTTCGTCTTCTCGGAACAATTGTCTTGCCAGCTCCCCTCCTTGGCTCCCCTTGTCCTTCTCTCCCCTCGCTCGTCCGCCTCTCCCCTTCCTCGGTAGTTTTTCCTATATCCATCTCAGCAAAATTAGAAAATTGAATTCCGAAGAAAAACACAGATTAGGCTGCAATATCTCCCTCTATTTCTGCTCCGTTAGAGAGAGAGAGAGAGAGAGAGAGAGAGAGAGAGAGAGAGAGAGAGAGAGAGAGAGAGAGAGAGAGAGAGAGAGAGAGACAGACAGACAGACAGACAGACAGACAGACAGAGAGACAGGGAGAGTCAGCGCAGGCCCTGTAACATCAACTGCTCAAGACTGATGAGCGGTGCGATCCTGTGCAGCTGATAACTTCAGTTACACAGGACCAGCAACATAAGCTGCTCAGGACCAGTAACGTCAGCTGCTCAGGACCAGTAACGTCAGCTGCTCAGGACCAGCAACATCAGCTGCTCAGGACCAGCAACATCAGCTGCTCAGGAACAGTAACATGATACAATATATTCGGAAAGTTTAATTTTCCACCGCCAAAATTGCTCCTTCTCAAAACTCCACTTTATTCCTTCGACAAATAAATTAATGTTATTTCTTCCCTCGAAACAAATAGAAGGACGCGATGTTAACTACAATTTAGCAGAAAACAAATTCTTGAACAACTACAATTTTTGTTGTATTGTGAGTTTATTTTTAAAGTTTGCAAGGAAAACGCAGGTGTTGTGGTGTTTGTTAGTGGTGTTGTGGTTGTTGTTAGTGGTGTTGTGGTGGTTGTTAGTGGAGGTGTTGTGGTTGTTGTTAGTGGTGTTGTGGTGGTTGTTAGTGGAGGTGTTGTGGTGGTTGTTAGTGGAGGTGTTGTGGTGGTTGTTAGTGGAGGTGTTGTGGTGGTTGTTAGTGGAGGTGTTGTGGTGGTTGTTAGTGGAGGTGTTGTGGTGGTTGTTAGTGGTGGTGTTGTGGTTGTTAGTGGCGTTGTGGTTGTTGTTAGTGGAGGTGTTGTGGTGGTAGTGGAGGTGTTGTGGTGGTTGTTAGTGGAGGTGTTGTGGTGGTTGTTAGTGGTGTTGTGGTGGTTGTTAGTGGAGGTGTTGTGGTGGTTGTTAGTGGAGGTGTTGTGGTGGTTGTTAGTGGTGTTGTGGTGGTTGTTAGTGGAGGTGTTGTGGTGGTTGTTAGTGGAGGTGTTGTGGTGGTTGTTAGTGGAGGTGTTGTGGTGGTTGTTAGTGGTGTTGTGGTGTTTGTTAGTGGAGGTGTTGTGGTTGTTGTTAGTGGTGTTGTGGTGGTTGTTAGTGGAGGTGTTGTGGTGGTTGTTAGTGGAGGTGTTGTGGTAGTTGTTAGTGGTGTTGTGGTGGTTGTTAGTGGAGTTGTGGTGGTTGTTAGTGGAGGTGTTGTGGTGGTTGTTAGTGGAGGTGTTGTGGTGGTTGTTAGTGGTGTTGTGGTGGTTGTTAGTGGATATGTTGTGGTGGTTGTTAGTGGTGTTGTGGTGGTTGTTAGTGGAGTTGTGGTTGTTGTTAGTAGAGGTGTTGTGGTGGTTGTTAGTGGTGTTGTGGTGGTTGTTAGTGGAGTTGTGGTTGTTGTTAGTAGAGGTGTTGTGGTTGTTGTTAGTAGAGGTGTTGTGGTGGTTGTTAGTGGTGTTGTGGTTGTTAGTAGGTGTTGTGGTTGTTGTTAGTGGAGGTGTTGTGATGGTTGTTAGTGGAGGTGTTGTGGTCTCACTTGGATGTCTTCACAATCCTCAGTGCAGAGACTTCCTATGAATCCGGCCGTTCTTGTCAAGTTCAGGAATGTAGCTTCCGGATTCTTGTGGGCCTAGGTGACCATGACCAGTCGCAGAGAAAACACTGCGTGACACACCAGACCGCAGACGACACAGACAGTTCTGGGCCCCTGACGTCAGCAGACCAGTACCGAGCAGAAACTACAGCAGACACCTTCAGAACACAGCTGTAACTGCGCCGAATCGCGCTGGTTTCAATCTTGATTGATTGAAATTGAATTATTGAATCTTGATCTCTTGATTCAATCTTGATTTCCGTTTTATACACCGCCAATTAAGCTAGCACCCCCTAGAAAGGATCTACATGCTAATTGGCTGATTACTTATGTATCTGATATTTCCGTCAATCAGATGAAGCTATACGTGTCCCAATATACCTGATTGGTCGGGAAGCGTCGCTTGAGAGTCCTCAATTTTTCTTTCCCAAAGACCAACATGTAAATGCAGTTTTAAGAGGTCATGATGGCATGTGATGCTGGTCGACCTGTGGACGGGTTAAGAGGAGCAGAGGTACGGGACTGGTCGAGGGGGGAGGGGGGGGGGGGTGGAACTGAATGTAAGGGCCATTTCCCTCTGGTTTGATCCTGGTTGATATCTGGTTGGTTGATACCTGGTTGATGGGGTTCTGGGAGTTCTTCTACTCCCCAAGCCCGGCCCGAGGCCAGGCTTGACTTGTGAGAGTTTGGTCCGCCAGGCTGATGCTTGGAGCGGCCCGCAGGCCCATATATCCACCACAGCCCGGTTGGTCCGGCACTCCTTGGAGAAAATGATCTAATTTTATCTTGAAGATGTCCACGGTTGTTCCGGCAATATTTCTTATAGTCGCTGGGAGGATGTTGAACAACCGCGGACCTCTGATGTTTATACAGTGTTCTCTAATTGTGCCTATGGCACCCCTGCTCTTCACTGGTTCTATTCTGCATTTTCTTCTATATCGTTCACTCCAGTACGTTGTTATTTTACTGTGTAGATTTGGTACTTGGCCCTCCAGTATTTTCCACGTGTATATTATTTAGTATCTTTCTCGTCTCTATTCTAGTGAGTACATTTGGAGAGCTTTGAGACGATCCACTCTCTCCCTCCCACTCACGGGCTCGCTGGCTCGCTGGCTCGCTCGCTCACTCGCTCACTCACTCACTCACTCGCTCACTCAGTCACTCACTCACTCACTCACTCACTCACTCACTCACTCACTCACTCACTCACTCACTCACTCACTCACTCACTCACTCACTCACACCCACCCACCCACCCACCCACACTGCGTAAAGAAATCTGGGACACAGTTCGGCTTTTTTTTGAATAATGGAGCCAGATCTCTCAATGGCATGGTTTCTCCCAACGACCGGGCTGGATATCAACCAGCTACTCCCCAGACCAGGGGTCATTCATGGGCGGTGTCTAATGTCGAGGGTCGGCTGCCGGTCGGCTCCACCTACCATCGGCTTCTTACCAAGCACCTGTCAGCAAACGCCGGTTTCTACAACATTTGCCAGTGTACCTGTGAGACGTGACCTCCCCTAGGAAGTCATTTCCTGCAGCCAGCGGGCGTACCCAGCTGCTCTCATCAGCCCATGCCGCCCACGGGGGGCTTGATGGCCAGACCACCGAGGTCTCAGCTCACCTGTCCACTAGAGACCGCTGGGAGAGCCTTGGAACAGCCAGGTGGCTACAAAACAGTCGGTCGCTAAACCCGTCCATTTTGGAATGGCCAGCATGGCTTAG
>NC_091193.1:9448489-9550989 GCF_040958095.1 Procambarus clarkii
GCCTTTATGTGTCGACGGCTGGCGTATGGCCTGTTAAGAGAGGGGGGAAGGCCACTCAGAGGGGACTCGTTTTCCTTAGCAATTTGTTCAGATTTCACTCGTTCTCAGCCTCGAGGGAGTAGGTTAGCGCGTGAATAATTAGCGAGCGCTTGAGTGTTGGCAGGCAAGCTGAGACTCGCTGCTTCGTCATGATTGGCGGACAGTAAGGGAAACGAGGGCTTTGATTGGTTCTTGGAAGGCGCCGGTAGCGTCGTTGTGGAATATTAAGAGCGTGGCGGGTTTAAGGTGACGGGGGAGTCGGGGTAAGATTGGTCTCGTTAAGACGGGAGATGCAGCGGTTATGTTATGATAGCGTGTCCCCCCCCCACCACCCTGACCCCACTACCCCCCTCCTCTGGTGTCTCCCCTCCCTCACCGCCCCCCCTGGCGTCACCTCCCTCACCGCCCCCCCTGGCGTCACCTCCCTCACCCCCCCCTGGCATCACCGCCCCCCCCCCCCACAGCGTCCCCCTCTGGCGTCACCTCCCTCACCCCCCTGGCATCACCGCCCCCCCCTGGCGTCACCTCACCACACACAAACCTGTAAACAGGTCTCCTCGCTGTATCACGCGTCCATTAAAGTTTCCGCCCCAGTAATGGCGGAACTTGAGCGAGGCTCCGACCAGATACCACACCGCAGGACGGAAGGCTGGCTTAGATTAGCCTACACGGCACCCCCTTTGGTGTGGCCACACAGTACCCCCTTTGGTGCCGTGTGACTCACCACCTTAGTCACGGTATTGGGCAGCGTCACTCATCCTGTACATTTAGGAACATCTGCATTTGTGCAGATGTTCATATATATATATATATATATATATATATATATATATATATATATATATATATATATATATATATATATATAAAAGTTATATATATATATATATATATATATATATATATATAATATAACGTGTGTGTAACATTAACAATTATGTAACCAGCTTCACACGAGTGTCACTTAACTAAACGATCGTTGGGGTTCAGTTCCTGAACCGATTATTTGTGCCGCCTGACAGCTGGGCGGACAGCGCTTCGGATTCGTAGTCCTGAGGTTCCGGGTTCGATCCCCGGTGGAGGCGGAGACAAATGGGCAAAATGTTTCTTTCACCCTGATGCCCCTGTTACCTAGCAGTAAATATGTACTTGTGAGTTAGACAGCTGCTACGGGCTGCTTCCTGGGGGTGGAGGCCTGGTCGAGGACCGGGCCGCGGGGACACTAAGCCCCGAAATCATCTCAAGATAATCGTCCCCTGTAACCCTTTCCACCATCGCCCCATCTGGGTATGAGGTGCATGATAAAGATATGAAAAAAATGAGTTAGCTATGTGATGTTAAAAGTCCCCATCTCGCAGGATCGATAGTCATACAGGGCCATGTATAGATAGCGGGATGGATAGTCATACAGGGCCATATGTTCAGTAGCCTGCACTGGTAAATTTTGGGTGCAATATGAGGATATCTTCAAGAACACGAGAGTGAATAAAGTAATTGCAAAGCTCCAGGTACCTCATGCCAACTGGTCTGAAAGGTCTAATAACTGGGCATTCGGTGATGTAGTGCGGGAGATCATGCCGCAGTTCCTGCTCACAGAGTTTGCACCTGGAGTGCTCAGGATTGGGAGATCCGTCACCTGTAGCCACCTGCCACAGGTAACGGTAACCCAACCTGATCCTGGCAACCAATGTGTCGCACAGTCTAGTGGACGTTTTGTGCTGTCCATAGATATAGGTTTCAGATCTGAACAAATCATAGCTTTTTATACTAGTACTTTCAGGTCGTTGGGCGTCAGTAATTTCTCCTATCAGACCTGAGTGTTTGGACCAATACAGTGTTGACAAGAGAGATGGTGAAAATGTGTGGCCGCTCGTCCAAGGCTTATAGTAGCAGCTGAACGATGGCACACCACCAGGGGACAACCCTCCTCCTCACCAGCACAGTATACCAAGGACTCCATGGCACGGAGTATACACTATACCTTGTAATACGTGTGACAGAGTATACATAGGTGTCACATCCCGTAACTTCATGCCATTTTTGTCATTTCTTTTTTCATGCCAGTGTTAACAGACATGCCTATACCTGTCCTGTAGGTATTACAGGTGTGTCTCACACACCTGCACACCTGGACCAAGACAACATCGCAAATTCTGGGATGCTAAACTCATCACCAGAGAGGGAGAAGAGCATCAGGAGACAATATATGGAGTCTGAAGCCATCACCCACTACAACACTATCCAACACAATAAAGGGAAAAATTCAACCATTGCTGCTTCCTCTTGCAAGATTATTACTTTATAAACTCAATAAGCCCCGTGTTCCTGTTAGAGCTCATATAGAGCCTTCTCCGGCGGAAACATCAGCTGCGAATAAAGCCTTCTCTTTTATCTCTCTCTCTCTCTCTCTCTCTCTCTCTCTCTCTCTCTCTCTCTCTCTCTCTCTCTCTCTCTCTCTCTCTCTCTCTCTCTCTCTCTCTCTCTATCTCTCTCTCTCTCTCTCTCTCTCTCTCTCTCTCTCTCTCTCTCTCTCTCTCTCTCTCTCTCTGTCTCTCTCTCTCTCTCTCTCTCTCTCTCTCTGTCTCTCTCTCTCTCTCTCTCTCTCTCTCTCTCTCTCTCTCTCTCTCTCTCTCTCTCTCTCTCTCTTCCTCCCCCCTCATCAGTCATGCACCACACAGTACTATTATAACACTGTGTACCGTGCAGTGAGCGACGTGTGTGGACACGGTACTCAAGACGCATGTAATCGCACGCTGGAATTGATTTACAGTCTTGAGGGACTTAATTATCGCCCACCCGAGCTGCTGCTTATATCGTAAAGTGCGATAACCTTGTCGGCGGAGTATATTAACTAATCCTCTTAAGTACGATGGCTTAATCTCCAAAACATTATAGCCGAGCGCGATGATAACCCACTCTCGTCACTCTCTTAATACGTTCTACACTTCTTTGGAGGGGGGGGGGAGAGGGGGTGATAGAGGTACGACCACGGTAACCAGGTACGACCAGCCACGACCTGGGCCACTCTTGTGCGATAGTAATGTGTGTTTATAAGCTCTTGATACGATACGATATATGTTAACCACCCAATTCCCAGCAACGGTAAATATTGAGGATTTGAGAGGTGAGAACAGCGGCTGACCCCAAGTACAGTTGCTGTTCCTGTTGGTGCGTTTGTTTATTGTGCACCCTATACTCATCCTTGTGAGCGGTAGCGCAAAAAAAGAACTATACAGAGGGCACTAAAAGATCTTTATGAGACGTCGAAAAAACGTTACTTTGCCCCGTGTTACTTTTTGTTATATAATAGTGTTGCGGTAAAGTAACTTTTGGGCCACCTTTTATATCCGGTAGGTAAAGGACCGCACCCGCAGGCCTTACCTGCAGGCTTTACCCGCAGGCCTTACCCGCAGGCCTTACTCGCAGGCCTTACCCGCAGGCCGCACCCGCAGGCCGCACCCTCAAGAGTGCCCCTACAGGCAAGGGGATTTACTGGGTAATACGGCCGTTCCTATTTAATGCCTCTCTCTCCTGTCCTCTCACTAATTAAAATGGTGAAATTAACCAATTAAACGGGAGAGGGAAGCGAGCCAGCCAACCACAGAGACCAGTTTGCCTCGTGATGATTTAGCATGGAACAGAAGCTTATAGTGATGGGTATATATATATACCCATACATACCCATGATGAGTTGTAGTATATGTATAACCAGTGAGAAGGTGTATGTTGAGGCTCTTAAGAGTCCTGGGTGCCGTCTTGTACCCTCTTGTTACATGACTCTTAGACAGCAAGTTGTTGATAGTGTTATAATGTTTTGTTTATGTTAAATTTCTAATGTTGTTGTTTATATGTGATGTTTAATTGCTGGTACAGGTGTTTACATGTGCGTCGCTTACGTCGTGTTTACATGTGCGTCGCTTACGTCGTGTTTACATGTGCGTCGCTTACGTCGTGTTTACATGTGCGTCGCTTACGTCGTGTTTACATGTGCGTCGCTTACGTCGTGTTTACATGTGCGTCGCTTACGTCGTGTTTACATGTGCGTCGCTTACGTCGTGTTTACATGTGCGTCATGTGAGTCGCTTACCTTGACTGGTAATGGATTATGATACGTCAATTGTTGATAGTAATTGCTTTTATCGATTTGGAAATATGTTTATGAAAATGTTTAGTGTTTGTAATGATGTTTTAGTTGTGTTTTAATTGTTAATGTCGATTAAATTGTTCATTTGATATTTAAACTATTTAGGCTTATATGTTAATTGTTTATTTTTAATTGTATATATTTTAACTGCGTATTTTATAATTGCGTATTTTATAATTGCGTATATTTTAATGGCGTATTTTTAATTGCGTATATTTTCAGCACTTTATGAATGTGTGTGTGGCTGGCGTACGCGTGTTTTAATTATGAATGAAGCAGAGTACTACGCTTATAATTACGTTACAAATTGTTTTTTATCTCAATTACTTCATACATTAGGCTAAATATAGTTGAGTATATGAATGACAAATGTGTTTATGATCTATTTAGTCGTGAACGGTCAGGCGGAAGCCCTAAGGTTACAAACATTGCGTAGTAATTACTTCATGTCACAGTGAACTAAATATATATATATATATATATATATATATATATATATATATATATATATATATAATAAATCAGGAATTAGTGGCTGTAATAGGGAACAGCAGTAAGGGAAGGAGGAGGGTGGGGTGGGTTTAAGGAAGAGGGAGGGAAGGGTAGGATATAGGAAGGGAGGGAGGGAGGGGTGTGTGGAAGGGAGAGAGGAGGGAAGCCGTTGTATTAAGGTGCCCTCCGTCACCACCAACCTTCACAGCGTCTTAACTACCTCCATTAACCACACTCCACCAGCGACTCCCACCAGTTTATAGTCTCTGTGATAACTTCATGGTGGTGGTGGTTATCGTGGTTGTGGTGATGGTGGTACTGGAGGTTGTGGTGGTACTAAAGGTGGTGTTGGTACAGGTGGCTGTGGTGGTGGTGGTACTGGTAGGTGTGGTGGTGGTGGCGGTGGTACTGGTGGTAGTGGTGGTGGGACTGGTAGGTGTGGTGGTGGTGGCGGTGGTACTGGTGGTAGTGGTGGTGGGACTGGTGGTGGTACTGGTAGGTGTGGTGGTGGGACTGGTGGTGGTACTGGTAGTTGTGGTGGTGGTACTGGTGGTGGTGGGACTGGTGGTGGTACTGGTAGTTGTGGTGGTGGTACTGGTGGTGGTGGGACTGGAATGAAAATAAACGAGAGAGCGGTAGAGAGGGAGAAGCTTAACAGGGAGAAGGATCGAAATGAAGGAGTAAAAGAGGAAATAGCATAGACAAAGAAGCTAGAGAGGAAAGAGAGGGGGTAAAGAGTAAAAAAGGGAGGAAGGATGAGGTAGATGTTACAGGGAGCAGAGATGGGGGAGGATAAGTTAGGTGCGAGAGAGAGAGAGAGAGAGAGAGAGAGAGAGAGAGAGAGAGAGAGAGAGAGAGAGAGAGAGAGAGAGAGAGAGAGAGAGGAGGGGAACGAGGCATCAACCATCCCATAACAGCCACATTTGCTATATTTCAGACTTTGTGCATTGTTTTTCAATGTCATTAAACAACTAACGACACAACATCAACACATCAGTGTCACCGAAAGAAAGAATTATCATCAACCTCTTCAATTAGACGTGTGTGATGTGACCAGTCAATCCTTCGGGCATCAATATAATCAAATCATTGATATCAGGCCATCGTACAAATACAATAAAAGTTACCAACTTTATTAAAACCAAAATTTACTTCATTTATAATAGTAAATCAAATTTAACCAGAGGAGCCACTCTTAGGGCTGAAGAGTGCAGACCCTGATATTAAAACCTCCCATACACAAGGTACCGACACAGTTAAACTCGCCAAGGGGTTCAAACAGACAGTTCCCTGGAGAGTGTCTCCCACAGACCTTCACAAGGTCTGGAGGGGGTCTGGAGAGGTCTGGAGGGATCTGGAGGGGGCCTGGAGGGGTCTGGAGGGGGTCTGGAGGGAGGTCTGGAGGGGCCTGGAGGGGGTCTGGAGGGGTCTGGAGGGGCCTGGAGGGGCCTGGCGGGGGTTGGAGAAGTCTGGAGGGGTCTGGAGGGAGCTCTGGAGGGGTCTGGAGAGGCCTGGAGGGAGCTCTGGAGGGGCCTGGAGGGGGGTCTAGAGGGAGCTCTGGAGGGGGGTCTGGAGAGGCTTGGACGGGCTAGAGTTCTCGGTGCTGACTCATAGTCTGAAGCTGACTGACTCTGGGTTGTTGTTGAAGATTCGGCCACCACAAGAGGTGGCAGCACGGGCACGAATAGCCCGTATTGGTGGTACATGTCTGGAGTGAATGTTGTCTGTGGGTCGTGTAACATCTGGAAGTGTCTCTGGGTCTATACAACGTGAATCTGGGATCTGAATCTCTGGACCATTCCAGGACCCCGCTAAGAGCATTAGCACGCATACCAAACCTAACATATTGCTCAGGCAGGGCGAGACGTTTAGGCAACGTTTCCCTACACCTGATGGCTCTGTTCACCTAGTAGTGAATGGGCTTCTGGGGAGGGTCAGTAGTCGGCTTTGGGTGGGGTGGGGGGGGTGGGGACCTCGGTGAACCTAATAGGCTTCGTGTCCCCGACCAAAGGGACTGGGACCCGTTGGTCGGGGTCCATTTAAGGGGACCCCCGTCCCTTTAAATGGACAGGACCAAGGGGTCGTTGTTGCACCATTGTCCATTGCAGTGGTGTAATGGCACCACTGCACCATTGTAAGACCTGTACAACCCAGCCTCCTGTTTAGGTTGAACTTTTTGTAACTATGTGCACCTTCGTACATACACAGACGTAATGGACTGTTAGATAGTAGAACTTTGTACTATTCACCATATACGGTCCGGAAAAATGATAGTTAAAACCAAACTTTAATATTCCTTAGCCTAGCATGCTACATATATGTGCAATTAAATTTTTAAATTTTGCCCCGAGGGGCGAGTTTATTGGGCAGCGCCACTCATCTTGTGAGTGAACACACCGCCATAGCAACATGTACAACACTCCCCAATAGGAAGAAAACCCGCTGGGTTGTTCATCCTGTCACTTGTACCCAGACACAGCTGGGACTTGCTTAACAATGTTAGGCCTCAGATAGTGTGCATTAGACCAAGGATGGTTAGGTTAGGTTAGGTTAGGGTAGGTTAGGTTAGGTTAGGGTAGGTTAGGTTAGGTTAGGTTAGGGTAGGTTAGGTTAGGGTAGGTTAGGGTAGGTTAAGTTAGGTTATATTAGCGAACAATATTAAACCTTCCCAGTTTGACCAAATTCAGTAGTACCACATTCCAGTTTCTAATTGGCCGTTACACCAATATATGTACGATGGTCCACTATCCTTACTAACAAGCACTATCAATCCCGAAACGCTGTGCGTATTAGTGACTTTATAAGCATAGTATGTACTCGCTCTATCTAGAAACCCAACATTCTGTCTGTAACTTATCTTGTGTAGGTAATTTTACCTCATTAAACTTTATTATTATCAAACCACGAGGATGTGCTCGTGTCCTCAGCCGCCATGATGTCCATATTGCGGTCCATTGGTAACCGTATCCTGGTCTGGGCGGAGGTGTTCGTATCCCAGTCGGGGCGGAGGTGTTCGTATCCCAGTCATGGCGGAGGTGTTCGTATCCCAGTCTGGGTGGAGGTGTTCGTATCCCAGTCATGGCGGAGGTGTTCGTATCCCAGTCTGGGTGGAGGTGTTCGTATCCCAGTCATGGCGGAGGTGTTCGTATCCCAGTCGTGGCGGAGGTGTTCGTATCCCAGTCGGGGCGGAGGTGTGCGTATTCCTAGCAGGGCACCATGCGCAGGCGAGCGACCGTTCTTGTACTTAAACCTGATATTCACTCTGCCAGGAAATTGGCCTCGAATCAAAGATGAATTGCAGCTTTTAGTGAAGAGAATGTCTTCCTGTTGCACTCAATAATTGAGAGTGCAACGTACACAACTTTAATGCAATGTTTAGATACGGGTATACATGTATGCAGAGAGACACGTATTGCAACATGTATATTGAGGTGGGACACACTCCAACGCAGGAACAGCAACATGTTCACTCAGTCTGTTGTTATGTATAAGGCAGTGGGGCCCTTGCTGCTACCCCCTTGCTGCCAACCCCTTGCTGCAACCCCTTGCGCCAACCCCTTGCTGCTACCCCCTTTGGTGCAACCCCTTGCTGCTATCCCCTTGCTGCCATCCCCTTGCTGCTATCCCCTTGCTGCCATCCCCTTTCTGCCATCCCCTTGCTGCCATCCCCTTGCTGCTATCCCCTTGCTGCCATCCCCTTGCTGCTATCCCCTTGCTGCTATCCCCTTGCTGCCATCCCCTTGCTGCCATCCCCTTGCTGCTATCCCCTTGCTGCTATCCCCTTGCTGCTATCCCCTTTCTGCTACCCCCTTGCAGTATTGCCCTGAATTGTCTTTTGGTAGAAATGGGATAATTCTAACTTAACCTAACCTAACTAAACCATATCTAACGTAACCTAACCTAGCCTAGCCTAGCCTAGCCTAGCCTAGCCTAGCCTAACTTAACCTGACGTGTTATGGAATATGGATGTGAAAAGCGTGATCTCCGAAGTTTTAAGTTTGTCGGGGTAACAACAGTATCTAGGCTCCGTCTCCAGAAAATGTTTAGGGCCTAATATAGTTTTATTTTTTTTGCAATTCTTGCTGAAGATTAAATTCCAGGAGTCCGGGCCTGGTGCAGAGTACATGCTGTCTGTGGCTACTTCAAAATCGAATGCGGGTTAGAGTGACATCAGATATATCGTTCGATGTTGGTATCACATTCATAAGATATTCGTTTGAATCATTGATCTTCAATGTGTTCAAGGAGTCACTGAAAACAGAATCACAGAGCAGCTTCTGTATTACACTCATTTCTTTGTTTTTCATCTGTGAAAGTTCCATCACCCTTGTGTAAAGGGCTCATTGTTTGATGCATTTTTTGTTCTAGATTTTTCATAAGAGAAAAAAATATTTTGGTATCCTCTCTATTTCTCGAATGGCTTTTTGCTCGTTGCCACTTCTGGATTTTGTATGATTCCTATAACCTTTAGCTCGATCGCTTCTATTTCTCTATATAGCCTTCCTTGTTGCTCTTGGGGTAGAGTGGAGTGTTTGAGATGTTCTGCGATTGGTTTTCTTCAGTTATATAAGAAACGCCGTTCTCGTTCCTGTTTGCAACTCTCTCTCTTGTTTGTTTTCTTAGTGGTATGTGACTTGGACACATCTCATGTGCTACTGTGACTGTTTCCTCAAATCACAGGTTTAAGTTTCCATTATCTACCAGTAATGACTTGGATTTTCTCGAAGATGTGCAATTGCAGTTAGGCAACTTGCAACTCATTAACTGCCAAAGGGAGTGATAGATCCAGTACTTGCAAGACTGCAGCAGCAGCAGCAGCAGCAGCAGCATCTCTAGCAGCAGCAGCAGGGAACCCTTGAGAAAGACGCAGACGCCACAAGGAGCCGCCCTGTGTTGCTCTTACAGGCAGTGAATACAATAAATAACTGTCACTAGAGCACTCGACAAGATAGCGACACGTCAGTGGTCGAGAAAATATATGGAGTGATCATCTCAGCCACGAAGCTGTAGTGATCTTGTGCCTCGAGTCGTCGCTTTGACCCCGGAAGTGCTAACCTTATTAACCGTAAGACGCTGAGGGTCTTGCGTCAAAATTTGTTTGATGCAAGTTGTGAAGCAGCGCTACAGAGGTCTGTAATCAAGACTGACTTTAGTGAAGCAATTACATTACAGTAGAATAGTAATTGGGACCTGATTGATACCTGCTTGATGGGGTTCAGGAAGTTCTACTCCCAGAACCAGGCCCGAGGCCAGGCCAGGCTTGACTTGTGAGAGTTTGGTCCAACAGGTTGTTGCTTGGAGCGGCCCGCAGGCCCACATACCTACCACAGCCCGGCACTCCTTAGAGAAAATTATCTAGTTTTCTCTTAAAGATGTCCACGGTTGTTCCGGCAATATTTCTTATACTCGCTGGGAGGGTGTTGAACAACCGCGGACCTCTGATATTTCTAGTGTTCTCTGATTGTGCCTATGGCACCCCTGCTCTTTACTGTCTCTATTCTGCATTTTCTTCCATATCGTTCACTCCAGAACGTTGTTATTTTACTGTGTAGATTAGGGACCTGGCCCTCCAGTATTTTCTACGTGTATACTAGTTGATATATCTCTCGTCTCCTTTCTAGAGAGTACATTTGGAGAGCTTTGAGACGATCCCAATAATTTAGGTGCTTTATCTCGTCTATGCGTGCCGTATATGTTCTCTGTATTCCCTCCATATTCCCAATCTCTCCTGTTCTGAAGGGGGGAGTGAGTACTGAGCAGTACTTAAGACGGGACAGTACAAATGACTTGTATAGTACAACCATTGTGATGGGATCCCTGGATTTTAAAATTCTCGTAATCCATCCTATCATTTTTCTGGCTGACGCAATATTTGTTTGGTTATGCTCCCTAAACGTTAGATCGTCAGACATCATTATTCCCAAATCCTTTACATGTTGCTTTCCTACTATGGGCAGTTTTGATTGTGTTTTGTACTCTGTATTATGTTTAAGGTCCTCATTTCTACCGTACCTGAGTACCTGGAACTTATCTCTGTTAAACATCTTGTTACTTTTTGTTGTCCAGTCGAAAACTTTATTAATATCTGTTTGCCTTGTATTTGAATCTATATCTGATATAAGAATAAGGAAAAGCAGTGGTGCAAGGACTGTACCTTGAGGTACCAAGCTTTTAACTGCGCTTGGACTCGATTTGATATGGTAGACGGTTACTCTTTGTGTTCTGTTCGACAGAAAACTGAGTATCCAGCGTCCTACTTTACCAGTTATTCCCATGGCCTCATTTTGTGTGCTATCACTCCATGGTCACATTTATTGAATGCCTTTGTGAAGTCCGTGTATACCACATTTGCATTCTGTTTTTCTTCTAATGCTTCAGTGACTGTCGTTGTGGTCAAGTATCTGTGAAAGGCATGATCTTCCTGCTCTAAATCCATGTTGGCCTGGGTTGTGAAGGTCATTGGTCTCCATGAAACTGGTGACCTGACTCCTAATCACTCTCTCAAATACTTTTATTATGTGGGACGTTAGTGGAACTGGTCTATAATTCTTTGCCAATGCTTTGCTCCCTCCCTTGTGTAGAGAAGCAATGTCTGCTGCTTTAACTGCATCAAGTATCTCCCCCGTGTCCAAGCTCTTCCCCCGGGACGGGATTAATTGAAAGCGTATGTAACAAATATGCACATTTATTATGCAAACTTAACACACTTACACGCGGTCCACACTTACATTAATGAGAGTATCAGTGCCAACAATGCTAAGCAAACAGGGACGAAGTCTTCCACCACTTACGACGCCACAAAGTGAGCTGACTTAACAGTAGTGATTATACTCTCTAGACACTGGCCAAACCCCACAGGGTGAGTGTGTGGGTGTACCGCTGTGTACACTTGAACACATTCCACCCTCAAACACTTCATTTTCTCCGTCTTCTGAAACATGTTTCTTAAATGTCTCTCTCGTCATCCAGAACGTTTCTTATTCTTACAGGCACATAATCGGTTCAGGAACTGAACCCTCTAGTTCGTTTAGCTAAGCAAATAAACAATGTTTCACGCTAGTTACAAAATTATCAATGTTGTATACACATGTACACACCCTCATACATACATGTACATATATATATATATACGTATACATATATAAATACACATACATATCTAATCACCCACACAAATACACACATCAAGGAATACACACAAATACACACATCTTTGTGTCACAAGTGACATTCTTATTCTTTCTACCCTTCTAAAAAACACTTACCTTCCAAATCCGTAAGACGTTTAGCTTCTCTTTACTCATTCTTTAATCAAAAACGCCTCTTCCTTCTCCTTTCCCCTAAAATCACTTTATTCACCTCTACCTCTTCTCAAACAAATCTTCCCTCGTCCTTCAGAAATTTCCCCTCCCTCTCTACAATAATTGTACCTTCCCATCCTCTCGGTGCTCTCTCCCCTCGCCTCTTCAGCCAGTCATTTCCTGCTCCCCTTGTTATCCCCCTAATCGTTCGTTCCTTCCCCTCTTCTACCCTCTAACCCCCGTTCCCTCTCCCTTAAGGCAAGCGAGCGAGGGGTCTGCATCTAATTTACCCTCAGGCAAGCCATCATATCCCAGAGGGGAATTGCCGTTTCCCCCCCCCCCCCCCTTGCTGATCTCAACTTCCTAGGGGGATATTATTCATCTTTTCTAAACTTAAGAGTATCTTACTGTCTCTACGAGTCTCATTGGGGCTCTTGTAGCGACTGGTGGTGGTGTGGTGGTGGTCGTGGTGTGGTGGTGGTGGTGTGGGGGTGGTTGTGGTGGTGATGTGGTGGTGGTGGTGGTCGTGGTGTGGTGATGGTCGTGGTGTGGTGTGGTGGTGTGGTGATGGTCGTGGTGATTGTGGTGTGGTGATGATTGTGGTGTGGTGTGATGATGGTCGTGGTGTGGTGATCGTGTGGTGATGGTGTGGTGATCGTGTGGTGATGGTGTGGTGATGATCGTGATGGTGTGGTGATGGTCGTGGTGTGGTCGTGGTGTGGTGATGGTCGTGGTGTGGTGGTGGTTGTGGAGTGGTGGTGGTGGTAGTACCTATTACAACTCCCCGGTACCTATTTACTGCCAGGCGAAGCATTAGGTGAAAGGAAACGTGCCTAACCAATTTCTGTCCCGCCTGGGAATCGATCCCGGAATCCGCGAGTGTAAGTGGAGAGCGAAGCCAACTGCACTACGAGATCTTGTAGCATATGGCGTATGTTGCTTGTTAAGGATCACTGAGGCAAGTAGACTCAGCTGTGATATGTCGTGCAAGATATACGCTTCCTTGGCTCTGTTAGCCTGAGACACAGTCAGAACAGCAGCAGCAATATCAACAGCAGAAGTATATCTGCAAGTAGCAGACAGTAGAGAGTGCCTGCAGAGAGTGCCAGTAGAGAGTGCCTGGAGAGAGTGCCAGTAGAGAGTGCTTGGATAGTGCAGGAGAGAGTGCTTGGATAGTGCAGGAGAGAGTGCTTGGATAGTGCAGGAGAGTGCCAGGAGTGCCTGGATAGTGCCTGGAGAGGGTTATCCATAGCGGGACAATATTCCCTCCAGACCTCCTCTCTCGTCAACCTAATTGTTCTGTAATGATGTTATCCTCTGTTATCGTCGTGGCCAGGCCTTTTGTACCCGGCTTCACAACCCTGTGTTGTGTTGTGTTGCTGGGTTGTGTTGCTGGGTTGTGGTGCTGGGTTGTGGTGCTATATGTTACGTTGTACCTACCTATCACTTACTATTCTGTTCGAATTCCTTGTCGAATCCAGCTTTGAAGATGTGGAGGGAGGTGGCTTCCACAACTTCTTCCCTCAGAGTATTCCACGTGTTGACCACCCGTACAGGGCCTTAGTGTTGACCACCCGTACAGGGCCTTAGTGTTGACCACCCGTACAGGGCCTTAGTGTTGACCACCCGTACAGGGCCTGAGTGTTGACCACCAGTACAGGGCCTTAGTGTTGACCACCCGTACAGGGCCTGAGTGTTGACCACCCGTACAGGGCCTGAGTGTTGACCACCCGTACAGGGCCTGAGTGTTGACCACCAGTACAGGGCCTTAGTGTTGCACTACATTTCTTCCACTCTTTTGCATTTCCAGCCTCCGCCTGTCCCAATTTTCTCTCCATGTAGAGAGACTGTGCTTGTCCACCTAGCTGTCCATTCAACCCTCGGTATCTTGTATATTGTAATCATATCTACTTTGTTTCCATCTATCCTCTATGGTTGTGAGATGTTCTTCCTTTGCATTGTCCTCGTGGTTTAAACTCTTAGTTCCGGTACTTCTGCACTTTTTAAATGTTGATTTTGTACCTCACGAGGTTCAGATTCCAGGCCGGTGCTGCATATTCCTGTATTGGTCTCACAAGGGCTTTGTAACGTGTCTTGAAAGAACTATGTTTTTAGGTATTAAATGCCATTTAAATGATTTCTAAATTCGTATAAGCAGCTGATGTTATCATGTAGTGTGTCTCTGGTGTTAGGGTTGGAATTATATTCACTGCCAAATCTGTTCAACTTTACGGCTCGTGTGGTTGCCGTCCTCTTGTGGTGTAGAGGCCTTCTGGTCTCCTCTCTCCCTTTCGCTTTACATGAAACGTGTTGGTAATGAACTCTGATGACCATTTGTTTGCCAAATCCTGAAGTTTGTCAAGGTTTTTCTGTGATTTTCTGATGTCCTCAGTTTTCACATCAGCTCGAGTCGTGTGCATACATTGCCCCGTAGGATGTTGTTGTTGTTAAAGATTCGCTACCTGGAACATAGTTCCAAGTAGCACGGGCTATGGTGAGCCCGTAGGGAAGCTTTACCCCCGTAGGAGCATGTGCTCCTTTGGGTAGATCATTCACACAAGTTGAAACAGCAGTGGTCCCAGCACCGAGCCTTGTCTAACCCAACGTGTTACATTCCTCAAGTCCGTCTCTGCGAATCTGTTTTCTGTCCTAGTTATACCTGGATTGTACCTGGATGGGGTTCTGGGAGTTGTTCTACTCCCCAAGCCCGGCCGGCTTGACTTGAGAGAGCTTGGTCCAACAGGCTGTTGCTTGGAGCTACTTCATTTAGTCCCTTACTCAGTTCAGCGTCTCCCCCCAGTAATCCCAGCTTGCTTCTCCATCTTACAGCCCGGCTCTTCGTGAGGAACAGTATCAAATACCTTTTGACAGTCTGGAAAGATACAGTCTACCCCGGTCGAGCTGAGCGGACAGCACACTAGACTTGTGATCCTGTGTTCGATCCCAGGCGCCGGCGATAAACAATGGGCAGTTTCTTTCACCCTATGCCCCTGTTACCTAGCAGTAAAAATAGGTACCTGGGTGTTAGTCAGCTGTCACGGGCTGCTTCCTGGGGGTGGAGGCCTGGTCGAGGACCGGATCGCGGGGACACTAAAAAGCCCCGAAATCATCTCAAGATAACCTCTCAAGATAACCCCAGGCATGTTTCTTTCTCTAATATATCCATGCTGCTCTTCTAATACAAAGTCGACCCAATCGAGGCGGCTCATTATTTTCAGCATGAAGTATACACTTTCTCCAGCACCTTATACGAAATAAATCAACTCCAGTTGATTGACAGTTGAGAGGCGGGACCAAAGAGCCAAAGCTCAACCCCCGCAAGCACAATTAGGTGAGTACAATTAGGTGAGTACTTGTCGGTGACATTGGTCTATAAACTCTATACTCTAATGCATCTGTCTGTCTGTCCCTCATTTTTCAGTACTGGAACTAAATTATTTGTTATATTCCAGAATTTTGGGAAGCTCTCCTGTCTCGATGGATTTATGTGAAATTTTAAATAGCAGGTAACGAAGTATTTGTGCAGCTTTCTCCCACTCTCAACCCCGCTCTCTGGGAGTCCCACTCTCAACCCCGCTCTCTGAGAGTCCCACTCTCAACCCCGCTCTCTGAGAGTCCCACTCTCAACCCCGCTCTCTGGGAGTCCCACTCTCAACCCCGCTCTCTGGGAGTCCCACTCTCAACCCCGCTCTCTGAGAGTCCCACTCTCAACCCCGCTCTCTGGGAGTCCCACTCTCAACCCCGCTCTCTGGGAGTCCCACTCTCAACCCCGCTCTCTGGGAGTCCCACTCTCAACCCCGCTCTCTGGGAGTCCCACTCTCAACCCCGCTCTCTGAGAGTCCCACTCTCAACCCCGCTCTCTGGGAGTCCCACTCTCAACCCCGCTCTCTGAGAGTCCCACTCTCAACCCCGCTCTCTGAGAGTCCCACTCTCAACCCCGCTCTCTGAGAGTCCCACTCTCAACCCCGCTCTCTGAGAGTCCCACTCTCAACCCCGCTCTCTGGGAGTCCCACTCTCAACCCCGCTCTCTGGGAGTCCCACTCTCAACCCCGCTCTCTGAGAGTCCCACTCTCAACCCCGCTCTCTGGGAGTCCCACTCTCAACCCCGCTCTCTGGGAGTCCCACTCTCAACCCCGCTCTCTGAGAGTCCCACTCTCAACCCCGCTCTCTGGGAGTCCCACTCTCAACCCCGCTCTCTGAGAGTCCCACTCTCAACCCCGCTCTCTGGGAGTCCCACTCTCAACCCCGCTCTCTGAGAGTCCCACTCTCAACCCCGCTCTCTGAGAGTCCCACTCTCAACCCCGCTCTCTGAGAGTCCCACTCTCAACCCCGCTCTCTGGGAGTCCCACTCTCAACCCCGCTCTCTGGGAGTCCCACTCTCAACCCCGCTCTCTGAGAGTCCCACTCTCAACCCCGCTCTCTGAGAGTCCCATTCCCAAACCGTTTCTGAGAGTCCCTCGGACCCTTCTCGGTTTAATTACTCTTGTTTACCCACAAGACGCAGGGAGGGGTGAGTGGGGGGGGGAAGGGTGAGGGGGAAGGATGGGGGGGGGAGGCGAGCGGTAATTAAAGACACATTGTTTTGATGCGTGAAGAGGGATTGTGATTAAATGGCCGAGGACCATTTCAACGGGTCGACGATGTGAGTTATTTGGTGGAGAGAATGTGGGAGATACCGCCCAGTATGTGGGCTGTGGGAGACACCGCCCAGTATGTGGGCTGTGGGAAACACCACCCAGTATGTGGGCTGTGGGAGACTCCACCCAGTATGTGAGCTGTGGGAGACACCACCCAGTATGTGGGCTGTGGGAGACACCACCCAGTATGTGGGCTGTGGGAGACACCACCCAGTATGTGGGCTGTGGGAGACACCACCCAGTATGTGGGCTGTGGGAGATACCACCCAGTATGTGGGCTGTGGGAGACACCACTCAGTATGTGGGCTGTGGGAGACACCACGCAGTATGTGGGCTGTGGGAGACACCACCCAGTATGTGGGCTGTGGGAGATACCACCCAGTATGTGGGCTGTGGGAGACACCACCCAGTATGTGGGCTGGAAGTGAAGATAAGATGCTTCATTAGTTCTTAACTTTTAATGCTGACTGTCTGCCTCTTACCAACACACACTCCCTCCACCATTCTCCCACACTCCCTCCACCATTCTCCCACACTCCCTCCACCATTTCTCCCACACTCCCTCCACCACTCACCTGTGATAAAACTGATGAGTCAGCCACAAAGCATTCTTTCTTTCAAAATTTTCAGAGTTCACGTTGATACGAGTCATATTGTCAGGGGTTTGGATATCATATATCATACATAAAGAAGCTGTCCGGATTCTCCAGGTTCATGTAGTTTATTGTGGGTACTAAACATCTCCCCAAATTGCTTTTTTTTTACGAGTTTGTCTGTTCGTGGGTCCTCTGTGAGGTTAGGATAAGCTGGGCACTCTAGTACGACAGTTTACGGACGTTGGGAACGCTGGCGAGAACGGAAGGACCCCCCTATCCTCCCCGAGCCTCTCCTGCCATTCGTGAGGGGTCAAAAGTCTCTCTGGAGAGGATTAACGGAACACGAAATCCTTATGGAGTGTTCGTCCCAGTTCACCCAGAGGTTCTTGATGCTCTGACTGTAAATCAGTTGTCGGGTGGTGTTGCAGGGTAGTAGGGTAGTAGGTAGTAGGGTAGGCTAGTAGGGTAAGGCCACACAAGCCACAGCGAGGGGGGGGGGGAGCTGTAACCCTGCTGTACACTAGGATACACAAGTCGTCTAGTCCTGTACCCAACAGGGTGTAAAAAAAAAAAAAACTCGTTACATTAAGTATGAGTTGATCACTGCGGCGTCGACAACCCCCACCCCCCCCCCCCCGTCTACCCCTCCCTCCCTCCCTCCCTCCTTACCACCAATACACCCCCCCCCCAACACCCAGTCAGCCCCCCACCCCCCCATATATAGGCGTCTTGGTCAGCCTTATATGTCTGGCCTCAACTGCTTCATTACCACTAAGATATATCCAGGCTGTTGATGTCGCGGGTCAGAGGAGAGAGGCTCTGGGTTATCTGGGAGAGGGGGGGGGGGGAAGGTGGTGTTGAGTTATTGGGGCCCAGAGAGAGGGGGGGGTGGGGGGGCCGTCCTCTAGTGTGCCGCTAGTTTATTGTGCACCCCATACTCGTCCTGTGAGCGGTAGCGCAAGAAGGATTTACAGAGGGCTCAACAAAACTCTTTATCAGACCTCAACGGATATTATTACATTGACAATTACATCCATCCTACACACACCGTATAATTATACTCTCATCCAGTAACATATATTTATTTTTCCAATTTCAGTAGCTATATACGAAGTTGTACTCTGGGTACTCCCAAGGACCTACTTGGATCGCTACACCACGACATGACCACAAGCATTGCAATGTGGGATTCAGCTGAATCCTCGAGGGGTTCTGAGGCTTCCATTAAAGCCAAGTCAGGGGGGGTTGTCACGCCTGGGAGGAGCAATGCGTCTGTGGACCGCGATTCCCAAGGGCTTTCCACTCAGCTGCGTGTGTATTTACTATTTGTGAATGTTGCCTCAAGCTGTTAACTCGTGTGTGTGTGTGCTCCCCTAGTTGTGCTTGCTGGGGGGTTGAGCTCTGGCTCTTTGGTTCCGCTTCTTACCTGTCAGTCAACGGGTGTACAGATTCCTGAGCCTACTGGGCTCTATCATATCTACTTTTGAAACTGTGTATGGAGTCAGCCTCCACCACATCACTGTCTAATGCATTCCATTTGTTAACTACTCTGACACTGAAAAAGTTCTTTCTAATGTCCCTGTGGCTCATTTGGGACGTGTGTGTGTGCGCGCGTGTGTGTGTACTCAGCTATTTGTGCCTGCAGGATCGAGCATTGACTCTTGGATCCCGCTTTTCTAGCCATCGGTTGTTTATAGCAATGACTCCGGTCCTATCAATGTGTGTGTGTGTGTGCGTGCGCGTGTGTGCGTGTGTGTGTGTGTGAAGCCACCACGTGCACACAGCCTGTTACTGAGTGTGAACAATACTCAGGTGGAAGAGGAAAGAGGTGCGTGAACCTGGGGTTAGTGGGAAATAGACCCCGACCCGTGTGGTGGGAGAGCAGCGTGGGAGGTGGGAGAGGCAGGACCGTGGGAGGGGGGCCGGGGGGGGGGGGGGGGTAAACACCAGCTGCTGGTGTTGCTGGCAGTAAATAAGGTTATGACCAAAGTGTTGCCAACGTCCGGGTGAGGCAGCCCGGCCCGACTTGATTCCTTCCGTCAAAGAAGGGATGACGAAGGCCGCCGGCCGCGTGCGCACTTACCGGCGCGTTCCTATGGTGCGCCCAGCCGTAGATGGGAGTATATACCTCCCCCTGTGGGAGGCATATACTCCATCCAGCAGCAGCAGCATCCTCCTCCACCAGGAGGGAAGCCAGCATTGAGAAATGGGCCAAGCAGCCTCGCCGTGGACGCCGGCGGTGCAGGAGGAGTTCAAATGATATTATTCATGCTTCGCTGTGACCTGAGAACTCTCCTCGCTGTGATTTAGGAGCTCCTTAATTCCGCTGAGATCCTGGGAGCTTTCATCGCTGCGATTGAGGGAGCTCTCCTCGCTCTGATTAGAGAGTTCTCGCAGCTGTGATTAGAGAGTTTGGTCCACAAGCAACAGCCTAGTGGACCAAACTCTTACAAGTCAAGCCTGGCCTCTGGCCGGGCTTGGGGAGAAGAACTCCCAGAACCCCATCAACCAGGTATCAACCAGAGAGCTTCCCCTCGCGTCATGGAGAACTAACTGCCTGTATACTGGCCAGCCACCACGACAGCCCAACAGGCTCAGGCAGCACCCGAGGCACGCCGGGCTAGCCATATAAACGCCTAACACACTCAACCTGGCGAAGAAGAGGCAGTTATCAGAGCCGACCACAGCTGTAATGGGCCGATTAATGGCTCTAGACCCGGCTTCCGGCCCTGTGTAAACCGCACACTGAACCCCTTCAAAGGGCGGTCCGTAAAACAGAGGGAGATGTCGGCTTGGGTTACACCGCCGGCCGCAGGATGTACCGGTTTAGACGGTGTCGACTCTGGGTTTCCTCCTGTCACTGGTGCAGTGAACAATCTGTTTATGGTTTACTAGGACGGGCACCCGGCGGTGCCCGGGTACCCCTCGTTTCTCCCCTCGTCCCCCCCTCCCCCTTCTCCCCCCATCTCCCACATCACCCACCCAGTCGTCATTTCATAAAATGTGTTATTCGGGAGCAAATAAGCTACTGTGAATGTGTTTATGTAAATGATATTTTCTGATGACGGAAAATTCTGGTCAGAGTAGGATCGAGAGCTTCTACGGTACAAGGTGAGTTATACTGAGCCTTCATCCACACAAGGTGGCTTGAGTGCCTTTATAACGTTAACCAACATGCATACATTCTCGACTGTACTTACACATCAGTCCTTATACCTATCAGTGTCAACGGGAGAGTGAGGTGCAGTATAGTTATTGATGCCCTGCCTGCTAGCTACACTTGTCTTACACAAGGCAGGGTCTACCACTTACGGGCTATTCATGCCCGTGCCACCTCTTGGGTGTCTTAATCTTCATCAATCAATCAATCTGTTCTCCGCATACAGTGCAGCGAGTCATTGTCTTCTCAACCACAGAATATACACTGAGGATTATTGGGGCATTAAGTTTAGGCAAAAGGAAAAAGGCAAAAAGGCGAAAGGAAACGCTTGATTTGTTGAGAAGAATATTTCTTAATTTGCTTAGGTGCTCGGCTATCAGCTCAAGAGGGTTAATTTAGGCCAACAGCGAGAGCTTTACCCACCCGCCACCAGCTACACTATACTAAAGCAGACGGCTCTAGACATCCATCCTACCTTTAGCCATTATACGCCGAGAAACGTGACAAATGTTTGGACAAAGATGCGTTTCATAACATTTTGTATTTCGGGTGATGAGTAGACGGTCTTTGCAGCTAGACAGATGCACAAACGGCTCGTCTGTCTGTCTGTCCACCCGTCTCCAGGATGAGTCTGGAGACGGTGTCTTCCTTCTTAACACTGCTGACCACAGCACCACGCGCTGAGGTCACGATGTACAGGCACCGGCCGGAGAGCCAGGGTTGGGGGGGGGTGGGGGAATAAGGATGATGGTAGTCGAGTCATTAACAAAAACCTTGTTGGTCATAGTGACCATCGAGGTGGGTTTTGGGCGGCGGTTGCAACACCCGACATATCCCCCACGCTACAACACCCGACATATCCCCCACGCTACAACACTGGACATATACCCCACGCTACAACACTGGAACACTGGACATATCCCCCACGCTACAACACTGGACATATCCCCCACGCTACAACACTGGACATATACCCCACGCTACAACACTGGAACACTGGACATATCCCCCACGCTACAACACTGGACATATCCCCCACGCTACAACACTGGACATATACCCCACGCTACAACACTGGACATATCCCCCACGCTACAACACTGGACATATACCCCACGCTACAACACTGGACATATCCCCCACGCTACAACACTGGACATATCCCCCACGCTACAACACTGGACATATCCCCCACGCTACAACACTGGACATATCCCCCACGCTACAACACTGGACATATCCCCCACGCTACAACACCCGACATATCCCCCACGCTACAACACTGGACATATACCCCACGCTACAACATTGGACATATACCCCACGCTACAACACTGGACATATCCCCCACGCTACAACACTGGACATATCCCCCACGCTACAACACTGGACGTATCCCCCACGCTACAACACTGGACATATCCCCCACGCTACAACACTCAACATATCCCCCACGCTGCAACACACAACATATCCCCCACGCTACAACACTCAACATATCCCCCACGCTGCAACACACAACATATCCCCCACGCTACAACACTCAACATATCCCCCACGCTGCAACACACAACATATCCCCCCACGCTACAACACTCAACATATCCCCCACGCTGCAACACACAACATATCCCCCACGCCGCAACACTTAACATATCCCCCCACGCTACAACACTCAACATATCCCCCACGCTGCAACACACAACATATCCCCCACGCTACAACACTCAACATATCCCCCCACGCTACAACACTCAACATATCCCCCCACGCTACAACACTCAACATATCCCCCCACGCTACAACACTCAACATATCCCCCACGCTGCAACACACAACATATCCCCCACGCTACAACACTCAACATATCCCCCCACGCTACAACACTCAACATATCCCCCCACGCTACAACACTCAACATATCCCCCACGCTACAACACTCAACATATCCCCCCACGCTACAACACTCAACATATCCCCCACGCTGCAACACTCAACATATCCCCCACGCTGCAACACTCAACATATCCCCCACGCTGCAACACTCAACATATCCCCCACGCTGCAACACTCAACATATCCCCCACGCTGCAACACTCAAAATATCCCCCACGCTGCAACACACAACATATCCCCCACGCCGCAACACACAACATATCCCCCACGCCGCAACACACAACATATCCCCCACGCTACAACACTCAACATATCCCCCACGCTGCAACACACAACATATCCCCCACGCCGCAACACACAACATATCCCCCACGCCGCAACACACAACATATCCCCCACGCCGCAACACACAACATATCCCCCACGCCGCAACACACAACATATCCCCCACGCTGCAACACACAACATATCCCCCACGCCGCAACACACAACATATCCCCCACGCTACAACACTCAACATATCCCCCACGCTGCAACACACAACATATCCCCCACGCCGCAACACACAACATATCCCCCACGCCGCAACACACAACATATCCCCCACGCTGCAACACTCAACATATCCCCCACGCTACAACACTCAACATATCCCCCACGCTGCAACACACAACATATCCCCCACGCTACAACACTTAACATATCCCCCACGCTACAACACTCAACATATCCCCCACGCTACAACACTCAACATATCCCCCACGCCGCAACACACAACATATCCCCCACGCTGCAACACTCAACATATCCCCCACGCTGCAACACTCAACATATCCCCCACGCTGCAACACACAACATATCCCCCACGCTACAACACTCAACATATCCCCCACGCTACAACACTCAACATATCCCCCACGCTACAACACTCAACATATCCCCCACGCTACAACACTCAACATATCCCCCACGCTACAACACTCAACATATCCCCCACGCTACAACACTCAACATATCCCCCACGCTACAACACTCAACATATCCCCCACGCTACAACACTCAACATATCCCCCCACGCTACAACACTCAACATATCCCCCCACGCTACAACACTCAACATATCCCCCACGCTACAACACTCAACATATCCCCCACGCTACAACACTCAACATATCCCCCACGCTACAACACTCAACATATCCCCAGTAGTAGGGTGTAAGCGCTACAGGGGATATTTTTTTTCTGGCCGAGGACCCCTGTGGGGTGTAAGCGCCACAGGTGATATTTTTTTTCAGGTCCAATATCCCGTGTAGCGCTTGGGGGTTTTCAGGCGAATTTGGGGAGTTACAGATTTGGAATTAGGGAATTCTTATAATGAAAAATAATGTCATACGAGTTTGCTAAAGTTCTTATAAGAAAAATAATTTCCGAGACTTAGAAGTTTGTTAAGGCCTTATGGGAGAAATTCAAATAACGTATGTAGCTCTTTAGGGCTTCCAGGAGAACTCTACGGACATGTTTTACATGTTTTCAACTTACAAAATCGTCTATGTAAGCCTTAGTTATTCATATAAATTTAGAAAATCACCTGTGTAAGTCATTGTTTTCAGGGTTTCGTACATCACACCCCCCTCCCTCCCCCCTTACCTCGCAATCTGTCGCGTCACCTTTATTTACTTTACGCCCTGACAGCCAGACGGCTCTTATCATATCTTATCTCCATAATATCTCTACCGTCCCTCCTCTCTCTCTCTCTCCTCCTCCTATTTCCTTACAACTATTTTCAGAGTTTCAAATAATCATAGAAGTTTATTTATATGTTTATGACCGAATTTGTAAAAGGACCATTTTCAGAGAATATTGTCTTAGATGTTTTGTTAAGGAAAACAGACCACTTATCCATAACATTTAGTTTTATATCCATTTACGGCTATTTCACCTGTAAAGACCAAAATTGAACAGAGCCCAGTTTTAAGCTCATATTTCATCAGAGACCAGTTTATACCGAAATTCGCCAGAGCCTACTTTGAGAGCAAAATTAGTCAGAGACAGTTTTAAGCTCATATTTCATCAGAGTCCAGTTTATGCTCAAATTCGCCAGAGTCCACTTTGTCAGCAAAATTAGTCAGAGACAGTACTTAGCTCATATTTCATCAGAGACCATTTTATACCTAAAAATGAACAGAGTCTACTTTGAGAGCAAAATTAGTCAGAGACAGTATTCAGCTCATATTTCATCAGAGTCCAATTATCAACAGAAATTCGCCAGAGTCTACTTTGAGAGCAAATTTCATCAGTGTCCTGTAATCTGTTAAAACTTGACAGAGATCATTTTATACCCAATTTTCGGCAGAGTCCAGTTTATGCTCAAATTCGCCAGAGCCTACTTTGAGAGCAAAATTAGTCAGAGACAGTTTTAAGCTCATATTTCATCAGAGTCCAGTTTATGCTCAAATTCGCCAGAGTCTACTTTAATAGCAAAATTCATCAGAGTCCAGTTCTTGATCGAAATTCATCAGAGTCCAGTTTTCTAGCAATTTTCATCAGAGTCCAGTTTATGCTCAAATTCGCCAGAGTCTACTTTGAGAGCAAAATTCGTCAGAGTCAGTATTTAGCTCATATTTCATCAGAGTCCAATTTATACCTAAAAATGAACAGAGACCACATTTCGCTACTAGCAGTCCAATCCCCCTGAAATTTTAAACAGTTATATTTCAGACATAGTAAATAAAAACCAGTTCAGTTATCAAGTTTCAACTCTTGTCCCCCTGTATTTGCATATTTTCTCTATATTCACTGTGTTCTTCGTATTCTCATCCGTGTTCACTCCATGTTCTACAAATGTTCACAGTCCCATTCAGTTCATATTTTCACAAGTATCTCCATTTTTTCTGTAATCTTTCTCTTAGTCTCATTATGTTCTCTACAAAGTCTAGTCATATTTTCTATGTTTTCATGTTCATCACATGTTCTCTTTACAACTTTTATACTCAATATTCATGCTAACTTCCATATTTGTGTTCTTTGTCAATATTCATGTTCCTCTACAAGTTCATGTTCCTCACAAGATCACTTCGTTTTTCACCTTCACTTACATGTTTTCTACATTCTTTGTCTTATTCTCCATGTTCTTCACAAGTCCATTGTTCATTCTTTGTATTCCCTATTCTCCTTATCATGTTTTCATGTTCTCTGTAAGTTCATATTCCCAGCATGTTCACTGTATTCATCAACTTTTTCTTACATGTTTTCTGTGTTCACTGTATGTTCACTGTGTTCATTCCCCTACTTAACCTCAATTTTTTATGTTCTTTGTTTCTTTTAACCAATTCGTTTCTTCCATTCACTAACTAGTTCTTTGTCAAATATTAGCATCAGCAATACAGTTTCCTCAACAATTTTAGTCACCAAGTTTTTATTTGCAAAAACTATGTCAAAGTAATTCTCGTAGTCAACTTAATAGTTCTACCAGCCATGTTCTTAAACAAATCTACACTTCATTCAGTTCCAAATTTACAAAGACAAACCTTTCTTGTAACTTCTTAACTAAAAATCTTTCGCCAATCAACTGAAACATATTCACTTTCCTCATTTCTCAACTAACTTATTATACAATCAACCAAAAAATAGTCAGAAATAGCCTCGTCCAACACTGTTCTTAACTAAAACAACCTTTCTCTTAGCTAAAAATTGTCAAAGGAAACTTCTTTCAGCACTTTCTTAACAGCCGCTATGTTTCATCAAGAAAAAATTGTCAAAGGAAACTTTCCAAAACTGTTCATAACTAGCTTTTTATCCATCGTCAATCAACTAAAAATAATAACTTTCATCATTTCTTAACTAAACTTATTCCCCAGTCATCAGAAAATAACCGTGTTCTTCATGTTTCATTGTCATTTCTTATCTAAAAATTATCCGCCAATCATCAGAAAAAGTCATGTTCATCATGTTTTGGCTTTTGCTCAACTAAAAGTATTCATCGGTCAACTAAAAATAGTTACTTCATCGTGTTTCCTTGTCATTTCTTAACTGAAATATCACTTCTCTCATCTGAAAATAGTCATGTGTAGTCTCTTTCCAACACTGTTCTTAACTAAAACAGCCTTTCGCTTAGCTAAAAATTGTCAAAGGAATCTTTTCAGCACTGTTCATAACTAACTTTATCCATCGTCAAGTCAGAAAATATAGTCAAAGATATCTATCATCGTCGTTCTTAACTGACATTTATACTTTGTGGAGCACTAAAATAGTCAAATGTAGCTTTTTCAGCACTTTCGTAAAAATTATATGTCGTCAAGTACGAAAAAAATAGTCAAAGGTGCTCTCCGTTACACCAAAGTTACTCTTCGATAAATCAAAGACGCTCTTCAATACATCAAGGACTTACTCAAAGATACCAAAGTTACACTCTAAGACATCCTTCGAGACATCAAAGACTTCCTTAAGACTTCAATGGGACTCTTCCATTCATCAAAGACATTCTCTAAGCCCTCAAAGTTATTCTCAGCACAATCAAAAGTTATTCCGAGACAACAAAAGTTATTCTCAGAACAATCAAAAGTTATTCCAAGACAACAAAAGTCATTCTCAGAGCTATCAAAATTATTCTCGGAGTCATCAAAAGGTATTCTCTAACTCACTTTGGTCATTAAAGTTAATTTCTATGTTATAAAAGTTTGTCTCAGAGACATCTAAAGTTAATCTTAGAGTTATCAAATGTAATCTCTAACTCTCTTTTGCTCGTCAAAGTTGATCTCAGAGTTAGCAAAGGTAATCTCTAACTCACTCTCGTTCATCAAAGTTGTTTCAAAGACATCAAAGTTATTCAAAGAGCTAACAAAAGTTATTCTCAGAGTCACCTTCGTTCTTCAGAGAAACTTTCCAAAACATCTTTATTCATCAAAGTTATTCTCAGAGGCATAAAAGTCATTCTCAGAGCTATCAAACTTGTTCTCAAAGTCATCTAACTTATTCACAGAGTCATCAAAGTTAATCTAAGACATCATTTTTCATCAAAGATATTCTCTCTAAACCATCAATGTTCTTCTCTAAGACATAAAAGTTATTCTCAGAGTCACCTTCGTTCGTCAGAGAAACTTTCAAAACATCTTTGTTCATCAAACTTGTTTTCAAAGTCATCAAAAGTTAATCTAAGACATCTTCTTTCATCAAAGTTATTTTCAGAGCCATCTAAAGTTATTATGTAAGACATAAGTTATTCTCAGAGTCATCAAATGTTATTCTCGAAGTCATCAAAGTTATTTTCAGACATCTAAAGTTAATTTCTATGTTATAAAGTTATTCTCAGAGACATCTAAAGTTAATCTTGGTCATCAAAGTTGTTCTCTAAACATCAATGTTGTTCTCCAAGACATCAAAGATGTTCTCAAAATCATAAAAGTTATTCCCAGAGCTATCAAAGTTAATCTCAGAGTTATCCAAAGATATTCTCATGTCCACAAAAGTTATTCCAAGAGACGTCAAAGTTGTTTCAAAGACATCAAAGTTAATCTCAGAGTTATCCAAAGACATTCTCAGAGACATCTAAAGTTATTCTCTAAGACATCAAAGTTGTTCTAAGAGTTATCAAAAGTTATTCTCAGTCATGATATGTTATTCTCTAACTCACTTCCATTCATCAAAGACATTCTCTAAGTCCTGAAAGTTATTCTCTAAGACAACAAAGTCTTTCTCAGAGCTACCAAAGATGTTCTCTAAATCATAAAAGTTAATCTTAACTTACCTTCGTTCATTAGAGAAACTTTCCAATCCATATTCGTTTGACCGGAGTTATTCTCAGAGTCATCAAAGCGATCTCTAATTCATCTTCGTTCTCCAAAGTTGTTCTCTAAGACACCTTCATTCATCAAAGAAACTCTCCTTCTTCCATCATGTTATTCTTTAAGACATCTTCAGTCATAAAATTTTCTCTCCAAAATGTAACTAGTTCAGCTTTTCATACCAAACCTGCATTTCTGTTAAAACATATTTTCTTAGTTGCTTTACCCTAAAACTGTTCTCTGAACTACACTGTTCAAACCTACGTAACCTATCCTCTCCACCCAATGTTACTTAGTTAACGTAACGTTCCTAAACCTAGCTTTACCTATCCTAACATACCTTACCTTACCTTCCCTATCTTACCTAACTTTACCTATCCTAACATAACTTACCTTACCTTCCCTAACTTAACCTAACTTTACCTATCCTAACTTAACTTGCCTTTCATAACCTAACTTTACCTATCCTAACATAACTTACCTTACCTTCCCTATCTTACCTAACTTTACCTATCCTAACATAACTTACCTTACCTTCCCTAACTTAACCTAACTTTACCTATCCTAACTTAACTTACCTTTCATAACCTAACTTTACCTAACATAACTTACCTTACCTTCCCTAACTTAACCTAACTTTACCTATCCTAACTTAACTTCCCTATCTTACCTAACTTTACCTATCCTAACATAACTTACCTTACCTTCCCTAACTTAACCTAACTTTACCTATCCTAACTTAACTTACCTTTCATAACCTAACTTTACCTAACATAACTTACCTTACCTTCCCTAACTTAACCTAACTTTACCTATCCTAACTTAACTTGCCTTTCATAACTTAACTTTACCTATCCTAACATAACTTACCTTACCTTCCCTATCTTACCTAACTTTACCTATCCTAACATAACTTACCTTACCTTCCCTAACTTAACCTAACTTTACCTATCCTAACTTATCTTACCTTTCATAACCTAACTTTACCTAACATAACTTACCTTACCTTCCCTAACTTAACCTAACTTTACCTATCCTAACTTAACTTACCTAACTTATTCTGCTTAACATAACTTACATTACCTTCCCTATCTTACCTAACTTTACCTATCCTATCCTAACCTAACTTGTCTTACCTAACTTAATCTTACTTTCCCAAACTGATGTATCCTAACTTATCTAGTCCAACCAGACATGATCTAACTTAAGTATTCCTTCTTGTCTTTGTGTTTCGTCAATCATTGTCTCATATTCATTTACTCATTTCATTAGATAATTTCTCAAATGGTCACTTATGCATTTCAAGTGCTATTTGTTAGAGATTGGATATTTAAGCATTTCAAAGAATTTTTGTTATATATGGGAACTCACTCGTTTCAAGGGATAATTTCTCAAATGGACGTTTTTGCATTTCAAGTGTTATTTGTTTAAGATTGGGTATTTAACCATTTCAAAGGATTTTTGTTATATATGGGAACTCACTCGTTTCAAGGGCTAATTTCTCAAATGGTCATTTTTTGCAGATCAAGGGTTATTTGTTAAAGTTCATCAAGTTGCCCATAAGTTGTATTTATTATGTTTGTTACCATATGTTCTTATTCCCCCACCCCTTAACCTAACCTCTTGTAATCTTAGTGTATTTAGTAGGTTCTATCTTATGTTCTTATTCCCCAACCCTTTAACCTAACCTTTCAGATGTAGTTTGTTGAATATATTATCCTTTTCCTAACCTTTCAGATGTAGTTTTGTTTCTCCTTTTGTATATTTTTACCCAAACCCACCATCCCACTTAACCTTCTTTCCTTCTTTACTTTGTTTTCACATATAAGTTCATTCTTTATCATAGTAATAATAAAAATTACAATAGTAAAGAATCAGATCTACTAAGACTTGAAATTGAGAAACAAGAGCACAAGGGAGTGAGAGCATTAAGGAAGAGCAAGGAGTAAGAGAGAGGGGGGGCGGAAGAAAATGGGACCAAAGAAGAGAGAATGAGAGAGAGTGTGGGCATGGGAGCACTAAGACTTGAATTGAGAAAAAGAAAAACTAAGTGAATGAGAATGAGGGTGTGAGAATGGGAGCAATAAGACTTGAATTTGAGAAACAAGAGAGCATTTGAGCAAATGAGGGAGAGAGAGGGGGAGGAAGATCATGGGAGCACTAAGACTTGAATTTGAGAAAAAGAAAAACTAAGTGAATGAGAGTGAGGGTGTGAGAATGGGAGCATTAAGACTTGAATTTGAGAAACAAGAGAGCATTTGAGCAAATGAGGGAGAGAGAGGGGGAGGAAGAGAGAGAATAAGGGAGAGAGATAGAAAAGGAGGGTTAGAAGGAGTAGGAGAATCAAAGTAAAGAAGGAAAGATGGTTAAGTGGGATGGTGGGTTTGGGTAAAAATATACAAAAGGAGAAACAAAACTACATCTGAAAGGTTAGGAAAAGGATAATATATTCAACAAACTACATCTGAAAGGTTAGGTTAAAGGGTTGGGGAATAAGAACATAAGATAGAACCTACTAATACACTAAGATTACAAGAGGTTAGGTTAAGGGGTGGGGGAATAAGAACATATGGTAACAAACATAATAAATACAACTTATGGGCAACTTGATGAACTTTAACAAATAACCCTTGATCTGCAAAAAATGACCATTTGAGAAATTAGCCCTTGAAACGAGTGAGTTCCCATATATAACAAAAATCCTTTGAAATGGTTAAATACCCAATCTTAAACAAATAACACTTGAAATGCAAAAACGTCCATTTGAGAAATTATCCCTTGAAACGAGTGAGTTCCCATATATAACAAAAATTCTTTGAAATGCTTAAATATCCAATCTCTAACAAATAGCACTTGAAATGCATAAGTGACCATTTGAGAAATTATCTAATGAAATGAGTAAATGAATATGAGACAATGATTGACGAAACACAAAGACAAGAAGGAATACTTAAGTTAGATCATGTCTGGTTGGACTAGATAAGTTAGGATACATCAGTTTGGGAAAGTAAGATTAAGTTAGGTAAGACAAGTTAGGTTAGGATAGGATAGGTAAAGTTAGGTAAGATAGGGAAGGTAATGTAAGTTATGTTAAGCAGAATAAGTTAGGTAAGTTAAGTTAGGATAGGTAAAGTTAGGTTAAGTTAGGGAAGGTAAGGTAAGTTATGTTAGGTAAAGTTAGGTTATGAAAGGTAAGTTAAGTTAGGATAGGTAAAGTTAGGTTAAGTTAGGGAAGGTAAGGTAAGTTATGTTAGGATAGGTAAAGTTAGGTAAGATAGGGAAGGTAAGGTAAGTTATGTTAGGATAGGTAAAGTTAAGTTATGAAAGGCAAGTTAAGTTAGGATAGGTAAAGTTAGGTTAAGTTAGGGAAGGTAAGGTAAGTTATGTTAGGTAAAGTTAGGTTATGAAAGGTAAGTTAAGTTAGGATAGGTAAAGTTAGGTTAAGTTAGGGAAGGTAAGGTAAGTTATGTTAGGATAGGTAAAGTTAGGTAAGATAGGGAAGTTAAGTTAGGATAGGTAAAGTTAGGTTAAGTTAGGGAAGGTAAGGTAAGTTATGTTAGGTAAAGTTAGGTTATGAAAGGTAAGTTAAGTTAGGATAGGTAAAGTTAGGTTAAGTTAGGGAAGGTAAGGTAAGTTATGTTAGGATAGGTAAAGTTAGGTAAGATAGGGAAGGTAAGGTAAGTTATGTTAGGATAGGTAAAGTTAGGTTATGAAAGGCAAGTTAAGTTAGGATAGGTAAAGTTAGGTTAAGTTAGGGAAGGTAAGGTAAGTTATGTTAGGATAGGTAAAGTTAGGTAAGATAGGGAAGGTAAGGTAAGGTATGTTAGGATAGGTAAAGCTAGGTTTAGGAACGTTACGTTAACTAAGTAACATTGGGTGGAGAGGATAGGTTACGTAGGTTTGAACAGTGTAGTTCAGAGAACAGTTTTAGGGTAAAGCAACTAAGAAAATATGTTTTAACAGAAATGCAGGTTTGGTATGAAAAGCTGAACTAGTTACATTTTGGAGAGAAAATTTTATGACTGAAGATGTCTTAAAGAATAACATGATGGAAGAAGGAGAGTTTCTTTGATGAATGAAGGTGTCTTAGAGAACAACTTTGGAGAACGAAGATGAATTAGAGATCGCTTTGATGACTCTGAGAATAACTCCGGTCAAACGAATATGGATTGGAAAGTTTCTCTAATGAACGAAGGTAAGTTAAGATTAACTTTTATGATTTAGAGAACATCTTTGGTAGCTCTGAGAAAGACTTTGTTGTCTTAGAGAATAACTTTCAGGACTTAGAGAATGTCTTTGATGAATGGAAGTGAGTTAGAGAATAACATATCATGACTGAGAATAACTTTTGATAACTCTTAGAACAACTTTGATGTCTTAGAGAATAACTTTAGATGTCTCTGAGAATGTCTTTGGATAACTCTGAGATTAACTTTGATGTCTTTGAAACAACTTTGACGTCTCTTGGAATAACTTTTGTGGACATGAGAATATCTTTGGATAACTCTGAGATTAACTTTGATAGCTCTGGGAATAACTTTTATGATTTTGAGAACATCTTTGATGTCTTGGAGAACAACATTGATGTTTAGAGAACAACTTTGATGACCAAGATTAACTTTAGATGTCTCTGAGAATAACTTTATAACATAGAAATTAACTTTAGATGTCTGAAAATAACTTTGATGACTTCGAGAATAACATTTGATGACTCTGAGAATAACTTATGTCTTACATAATAACTTTAGATGGCTCTGAAAATAACTTTGATGAAAGAAGATGTCTTAGATTAACTTTTGATGACTTTGAAAACAAGTTTGATGAACAAAGATGTTTTGAAAGTTTCTCTGACGAACGAAGGTGACTCTGAGAATAACTTTTATGTCTTAGAGAAGAACATTGATGGTTTAGAGAGAATATCTTTGATGAAAAATGATGTCTTAGATTAACTTTGATGACTCTGTGAATAAGTTAGATGACTTTGAGAACAAGTTTGATAGCTCTGAGAATGACTTTTATGCCTCTGAGAATAACTTTGATGAATAAAGATGTTTTGGAAAGTTTCTCTGAAGAACGAAGGTGACTCTGAGAATAACTTTTGTTAGCTCTTTGAATAACTTTGATGTCTTTGAAACAACTTTGATGAACGAGAGTGAGTTAGAGATTACCTTTGCTAACTCTGAGATCAACTTTGACGAGCAAAAGAGAGTTAGAGATTACATTTGATAACTCTAAGATTAACTTTAGATGTCTCTGAGACAAACTTTTATAACATAGAAATTAACTTTAATGACCAAAGTGAGTTAGAGAATACCTTTTGATGACTCCGAGAATAATTTTGATAGCTCTGAGAATGACTTTTGTTGTCTTGGAATAACTTTTGATTGTTCTGAGAATAACTTTTGTTGTCTCGGAATAACTTTTGATTGTGCTGAGAATAACTTTGAGGGCTTAGAGAATGTCTTTGATGAATGGAAGAGTCCCATTGAAGTCTTAAGGAAGTCTTTGATGTCTCGAAGGATGTCTTAGAGTGTAACTTTGGTATCTTTGAGTAAGTCCTTGATGTATTGAAGAGCGTCTTTGATTTATCGAAGAGTAACTTTGGTGTAACGGAGAGCACCTTTGACTATTTTTTTCGTACTTGACGACATATAATTTTTACGAAAGTGCTGAAAAAGCTACATTTGACTATTTTAGTGCTCCACAAAGTATAAATGTCAGTTAAGAACGACGATGATAGATATCTTTGACTATATTTTCTGACTTGACGATGGATAAAGTTAGTTATGAACAGTGCTGAAAAGATTCCTTTGACAATTTTTAGCTAAGCGAAAGGCTGTTTTAGTTAAGAACAGTGTTGGAAAGAGACTACACATGACTATTTTCAGATGAGAGAAGTGATATTTCAGTTAAGAAATGACAAGGAAACACGATGAAGTAACTATTTTTAGTTGACCGATGAATACTTTTAGTTGAGCAAAAGCCAAAACATGATGAACATGACTTTTTCTGATGATTGGCGGATAATTTTTAGATAAGAAATGACAATGAAACATGAAGAACACGGTTATTTTCTGATGACTGGGGAATAAGTTTAGTTAAGAAATGATGAAAGTTATTATTTTTAGTTGATTGACGATGGATAAAAAGCTAGTTATGAACAGTTTTGGAAAGTTTCCTTTGACAATTTTTTCTTGATGAAACATAGCGGCTGTTAAGAAAGTGCTGAAAGAAGTTTCCTTTGACAATTTTTAGCTAAGAGAAAGGTTGTTTTAGTTAAGAACAGTGTTGGACGAGGCTATTTCTGACTATTTTTTGGTTGATTGTATAATAAGTTAGTTGAGAAATGAGGAAAGTGACTATGTTTCAGTTGATTGGCGAAAGATTTTTAGTTAAGAAGTTACAAGAAAGGTTTGTCTTTGTAAATTTGGAACTGAATGAAGTGTAGATTTGTTTAAGAACATGGCTGGTAGAACTATTAAGTTGACTACGAGAATTACTTTGACATAGTTTTTGCAAATAAAAACTTGGTGACTAAAATTGTTGAGGAAACTGTATTGCTGATGCTAATATTTGACAAAGAACTAGTTAGTGAATGGAAGAAACGAATTGGTTAAAAGAAACAAAGAACATAAAAAATTGAGGTTAAGTAGGGGAATGAACACAGTGAACATACAGTGAACACAGAAAACATGTAAGAAAAAGTTGATGAATACAGTGAACATGCTGGGAATATGAACTTACAGAGAACATGAAAACATGATAAGGAGAATAGGGAATACAAAGAATGAACAATGGACTTGTGAAGAACATGGAGAATAAGACAAAGAATGTAGAAAACATGTAAGTGAAGGTGAAAAACGAAGTGATCTTGTGAGGAACATGAACTTGTAGAGGAACATGAATATTGACAAAGAACACAAATATGGAAGTTAGCATGAATATTGAGTATAAAAGTTGTAAAGAGAACATGTGATGAACATGAAAACATAGAAAATATGACTAGACTTTGTAGAGAACATAATGAGACTAAGAGAAAGATTACAGAAAAAATGGAGATACTTGTGAAAATATGAACTGAATGGGACTGTGAACATTTGTAGAACATGGAGTGAACACGGATGAGAATACGAAGAACACAGTGAATATAGAGAAAATATGCAAATACAGGGGGACAAGAGTTGAAACTTGATAACTGAACTGGTTTTTATTTACTATGTCTGAAATATAACTGTTTAAAATTTCAGGGGGATTGGACTGCTAGTAGCGAAATGTGGTCTCTGTTCATTTTTAGGTATAAATTGGACTCTGATGAAATATGAGCTAAATACTGACTCTGACGAATTTTGCTCTCAAAGTAGACTCTGGCGAATTTGAGCATAAACTGGACTCTGATGAAAATTGCTAGAAAACTGGACTCTGATGAATTTCGATCAAGAACTGGACTCTGATGAATTTTGCTATTAAAGTAGACTCTGGCGAATTTGAGCATAAACTGGACTCTGATGAAATATGAGCTTAAAACTGTCTCTGACTAATTTTGCTCTCAAAGTAGGCTCTGGCGAATTTGAGCATAAACTGGACTCTGCCGAAAATTGGGTATAAAATGATCTCTGTCAAGTTTTAACAGATTACAGGACACTGATGAAATTTGCTCTCAAAGTAGACTCTGGCGAATTTCTGTTGATAATTGGACTCTGATGAAATATGAGCTGAATACTGTCTCTGACTAATTTTGCTCTCAAAGTAGACTCTGTTCATTTTTAGGTATAAAATGGTCTCTGATGAAATATGAGCTAAGTACTGTCTCTGACTAATTTTGCTGACAAAGTGGACTCTGGCGAATTTGAGCATAAACTGGACTCTGATGAAATATGAGCTTAAAACTGTCTCTGACTAATTTTGCTCTCAAAGTAGACTCTGGCGAATTTCGGTATAAACTGGTCTCTGATGAAATATGAGCTTAAAACTGGGCTCTGTTCAATTTTGGTCTTTACAGGTGAAATAGCCGTAAATGGATATAAAACTAAATGTTATGGATAAGTGGTCTGTTTTCCTTAACAAAACATCTAAGACAATATTCTCTGAAAATGGTCCTTTTACAAATTCGGTCATAAACATATAAATAAACTTCTATGATTATTTGAAACTCTGAAAATAGTTGTAAGGAAATAGGAGGAGGAGAGAGAGAGAGAGGAGGGACGGTAGAGATATTATGGAGATAAGATATGATAAGAGCCGTCTGGCTGTCAGGGCGTAAAGTAAATAAAGGTGACGCGACAGATTGCGAGGTAAGGGGGGAGGGAGGGGGGTGTGATGTACGAAACCCTGAAAACAATGACTTACACAGGTGATTTTCTAAATTTATATGAATAACTAAGGCTTACATAGACGATTTTGTAAGTTGAAAACATGTAAAACATGTCCGTAGAGTTCTCCTGGAAGCCCTAAAGAGCTACATACGTTATTTGAATTTCTCCCATAAGGCCTTAACAAACTTCTAAGTCTCGGAAATTATTTTTCTTATAAGAACTTTAGCAAACTCGTATGACATTATTTTTCATTATAAGAATTCCCTAATTCCAAATCTGTAACTCCCCAAATTCGCCTGAAAACCCCCAAGCGCTACACGGGATATTGGACCTGAAAAAAAATATCACCTGTGGCGCTTACACCCCACAGGGGTCCTCGGCCAGAAAAAAAATATCCCCTGTAGCGCTTACACCCTACTACTATCCCCCCACGCTACAACACTCAACATATCCCCCCACGCTACAACACTCAACATATCCCCCACGCTACAACACTGGACATATCCCCCCACGCTACCACACTCAACAAATCATCAGCGTTTGCATCCTCTCGTTCTTAAGTGAATTTTTCCTTTATTGTCTTCCAGGAAATTTTCATTTGTTGTTTATGACAAGAAATCCCAAAGTTTTGTCTCCCATGGTGGGGGCCCTTAAGGTGGTCTCTCCCATGGTGGGGGCCCCTAAAGGTGGTCTCTCCCATGGTGGGGGGCCCCTTAAGGTGGTCTCTCCCATGGTGGGGGCCCTGAAGGTGGTCTCTCCCATGGTGGGGGCCCTGAAGGTGGTCTCTCCCATGGTGGGGGCCCCTTAAGGTGGTTTCTCCCATGGTGGGGGCCCCTTAAGGTGGTCTCTCCTATGGTGGGGGCCCCTTAAGGTGGTCTCTCCCATGGTGGGGGCCCCTTAAGGTGGTCTCTCCCATGGTAAGGGGCCCCCTTAAGGTGGTATCTCCCATGGTAAGGGGCCCCCTTAAGGTGGTCTCTCCCATGGTAAGGGGCCCCCTTAAGGTGGTCTCTCCCATGGTGGGGGGCCCCTTAAGGTGGTCTCTCCCATGGTGCAGATGGGGACACAGTCTACATCACTACGTCACCACCCCCACCACAACCACCACTCCCACCACACACTCCACAACTACCACAACCACCACACCCTCACATCACCTTCACTCCCCCCCCCTCCGCGGTGGTCGCTTGACACCACACAGCTGCCACCACCACCACCCCACCACACATGCGCCGCCCCCGCCCCCCTTCGGAAAGCCTACACCATAAACATCTTTAACAGCGTCTTCAATTGAAGAAGAAACAGCAGCTAAAGTTATATATAGGCGGACTGAAGCAACGGGGATGATCTGGGCGTTGTTACAGTCCTTGTGTCTCACACACACACACGCACACGCACACACACACACACACACACACACACACACACACACACACACACACACACACACACACACACACACACACACACACACACACACACCATGCGGCCCCAGCATGGGGCCCGTACCAAGTCAAACACAAGACGAAGCTGGAAAAAGTTCAGAGGTATGCCACTAGACTAGTCCCAGAAATAAGAGGTATGAGTTACGAGGAAAGGCTGCGAGAAATGCACCTTACTACACTGGAAGACAGAAGAGTAAGGGGAGACATGATCTCTACCTACAAAATCCTCAGAGGAATTGACAGGGTAGACAAGGATAAACTATTCAACACTGGTGGGACGCGAACAAGGGGACACAGGTGGAAACTGAGTACCCACATGAGCCACAGAGACGTTAGAAGGAACTTTTTCAGTGTCAGAGTAGTTAGTAAATGGAATGCACTAGGCAGTGATGTGGTGGAGGCTGACTCCATACACAGTTTCAAATGTAGATATGATAGAGCCCAATAGGCTCAGGAATCTGTACACCAGTTGATTGACAGTTGAGAAGCGGGACCAAAGAGCCAAAGCTCAACCCCCGCAATCACAATTACGTGAGTACTACACAAACACTATACACACACACTTCCTGGGTGTGTGTGTGTTTTATGTGTGTTTGTATGTGGAAAAAATCCGCTGATTGACAGTCAAGAGCCGGGCCCAAAGACCCAGAGCTCAACCCCCTGCCCCCCCCCCAAAACAAGCACAACTAGGTGAGTACACACACACACACACACACACACACACACACACACACACACACACACACACACACACACACACACACACACACACACACACACACACACGGCGATGTATATATAGCCATGTACCTGAAGGAGATGTTTATATACTCCTCCGCCTCCCCATTAAGCAGTTAACCTGTGCAGTTAACCGAGGTTGGAAGGGGGTAGTTAAGATGAGCAGTTAGGCTGTGATTTCGCGCGGCGGAGGTCGACCAGGGAGATCAACTTTATTAGCCTCGAGGATTAATTTAATGGCGTCTCTCACCCCTCTCCACCGCCCCCCCCCCACCTCCCACGCTCCCCCCCCCCCCTTCCTCCCTCCACATCCCCCCCCCCTCATCCCCCCTCCCCCTCCTCTATATCCCCCCCCCCCCGGGGCAGCCCAACTTTTAGAGCCTTGCTCTTTGCTCGGGATAATTACTAAAGTTTATCCTAGAAATTACAGAGGGTTTTAGGGGGGGCGACTTGAGAGGTTTTTTGATTATCCTGAGGAGCTGAATCTGGCGACACTTGGTGGTGGTGTTGGTGGTATACCTCACACCTGCTGCACCACACACACCTGCTGGACCACACACCTGCTGGACCTCACACCTGCTGCACCACACACACCTGCTGCACCACACACACCTGCTGGACCTCACACCTGCTGGACCTCACACCTGCTGGACCTCACACCTGCTCGACCTCATATCTGCTGGACCTCATATCTGCTGGACCTCATATCTGCTGGACCTCACACACCTGCTGGACCACACACCTGCTGCACCACACACACCTGCTGGACCTCATATCTGCTGGACCTCATATCTGCTGGACCTCATATCTGCTGGACCTCATACGTGCTGCACCACACACCTGCTGCACCTCACACACTTGCTGCACCTCACACACCTGCTGCACCTCACACCTACTAGACCTCATCTGCTGGACCTACTATCTCCTGCACCTCACACACCTGCTGCACCTCACACACCTGCTGCACCTCACACACCTGCTGCACCTCACACCTGCTGGACCTCATATCTGCTGCACCACACAGCTGCTGCACCTCATTCCTCTCATTACACACACACTAATACACACACACACGTACGTGTGTGTGTGTGTGTGTGTGTGTGTATGTGTGTGTGTGTGTGTGTGTGTGTGTGTGTGTGTGTGTGTGTGTGTGTGTGTGTGTGTGTGTGTGTGTGTGTGTGTTTGTGAAAAATGTAGTTAGTAACAGTTGATTGGACAGTTGAGAAGCGGGCCGAAAGAGTAGACCTCAACCCCCGCAAGCACAACTAGGTGAATACACACACACACACACACACACACACACACACACACACACACACACACACACACACACACACACACACACACACACACACACACACACATACACACACACACACACACACACACACGTACGTGTGTGTGTGTATTAGTGTGTGTGTAATGAGAGGAATGAGGTGCAGCAGCTGTGTGGTGCAGCAGATATGAGGTCCAGCAGGTGTGGAGGCTGGTCCAGTATGTGATGTGGTGGAGGCTGACTCCTACCTTGAGGCTACCTTGAGGTGCTTCCGGGGCATTAGTGTCCCCGCGGCCCGGTCGTCGACCAGGCCTCCTGGTTGCTGGACTGATCAACTCCATACACAATTTCAAATGTAGATATGATAGAGCCCAGTAGGCTCAGGAATCTGTACACCAGTTGATTGACAGTTGAGAGGCGGGACCAAAGAGCCAGAGCTCAACCCCCGCAAGCACAACTAGGTGAGTACACACTCAGCAGCACAGCAACTTGGAGCGAGTCTGCAGCCCTAAACGGTGACTTCCTCAGGGAGGAAGAGAAAGTGTTCTGAGTTAATTTACTGGTCTTAATCTCTCGGCGTTTTTTCTTCATTAGCCAAACACTGTTAAGTCACGCGTTCTGAGGCATCCTGCATGTATATATGTATGTTGTGTGTGTGTGTGTGTGTGTGTGTGTGTGTGTGTGTGTGTGTGTGTGTGTGTGTGTGTGTGTGTGTGTGTGTGTGTGCAACTTACCAAACACGATACAAGAAATATCAACTTAACCCATCACAACATCTTAAGCCTGGCACAAAGAGAGAGAGAGTATCCCTTCCCTCCCTCCCTCCCTCTCTCCTTCTGTCTCCCTCCCTCCCTCCCTCTCTCCTTACCCCTCCCTCCCTCCCTCTCTCCTTCCCTCTCCCTCCCTCCCTCCTCAGACTTCCTGTAGAAGAGAGTCAACAAAAATCATTATCATCTGAGACACGTAAAAGAGGCGAGCAACTTGAGGGGGTGGGGGGAGGGGGCGAGCTACTGTGGGGGGCTCCGGGAAGTGCATTAGATCTCCACCTTCCGTTATAACTTAGTCCCCCTGATGGGCCGACACGTTTTTTGTCTTCAACTCCTTCTGCTCTATTTTTTTTATCATTTTTATTTTTTTTAGTTAGGCGTGTTTGTGGGTGTAAATTTTATCTCCCAAGAGGTGAGGGTAATTTGCTTCAACGTTCCCGTCTCTTCCACATCCTTTTCCAGCTCCTCTTCCTTTCCTGGACTCATTATAGAGGACTTTTATAAGATTGATTCTCGGCTTAGTGTAGTGTAGTTAATTCTCGGCTTAGTGTAGTGTAGTTAATTCTCGGCTTAGCGTAGTGTAGTTAATTCTCGGCTTTTTGTTGTAATATAAATTATATTTCTGTCATTCGTGATCGATCATATGAGCTTCCAGGGCCACCAGGTGGCACAGGTCTTATGTTACTCTTATGGACGTAGAGGTAGTCATAAGTGGGGCCTGACAGCTGAGTGGACAGCGCTCGGCATTCTTGTTCCTACGATTCCGGGTTCGATCCTCGGTGGAGGTGGAAACAAATGGGCACTGTTTCTTTCATCCTGATTACCTAGCAGTAAATAGGTACCTGGGAGTTAGACAGCTGCTACGGGCTACTTTCTGGGGAAGAGGGTGTGTGTGTGTAATAAAAAGGAGGCCTGGTCGAGGACCGGGCCGCCGTGACGCTAAACCACGAAATCATCTCAAGATAACCTCAAGATAAGTCGTTTGATCTCTTCAAGGAAACTGCTTTATAACACCTAGAGGGAGATGAGCCTAGCTCCCCCCCCCCAGGGTGTGTAGGTAGTCGTGCTCCACCTGGCTCACCTGGTGGTCACGGTGCTCACCTGGTGGTCACGGTGCTCACCTGGTGGTCACGGTGCTCACCTGGTGGTCATGGTGCTCACCTGGTGGTCATGGTGCTCACCTGGTGGTCACGGTGCTCACCTGGTGGTCACGGTGCTCACCTGGTGGTCACGGTGCTCACCTGGTGGTCATGGTGCTCACCTGGTGGTCACGGTGCTCACCTGGTGGTCATGGTGCTCACCTGGTGGTCACGGTGCTCACCTGGTGGTCACGGTGCTCACCTGGTGGTCACGGTGCTCACCTGGTGGTCATGGTGCTCACCTGGTGGTCATGGTGCTCACCTGGTGGTCACGGTGCTCACCTGGTGGTCACGGTGCTCACCTGGTGGTCACGGTGCTCACCTGGTGGTCACGGTGCTCACCTGGTGGTCACGGTGCTCACCTGGTGGTCACGGTGCTCACCTGGTGGTCACGGTGCTCACCTGGTGGTCACGGTGCTCACCAGGGCGTGAGGAGAGGCACACCAGGCACCGCCTCACAACCTTCCCGTGGAAGAAACCAGCTATAAAAACCTGTAACAAGCAAGCTAATGACTCGCAATTTAATGAAACACAATTTCAACGTTCCCTGTATGAACAAACTCTACATGTGATAGGTATTATGGCGTACATTTAATTGGATTACATATGTGTTAATTACGTGTGTGTGTGTTTTCGGCTGATATGTTTCTAGGGTGATCAGGTCTCACTCACGGGAGTATATCTCTCTATCAATCTCTTTCTCAAGGCTCTAATTAATAATCTTCAACGGTTGGCTTCTTAACGTATTCAAATTGTCAGAAAACGTCTAGTCCAGGATGATAATACTGCCTTATGTCGCTATTGCTCAAGCTGTAAAGTGACTGGTATTACATTGGCAGACATGTTTATATAGATATATTTCTCTCCAGTCATGATAAAAATGTTACTATTACAACACATTCATGTTGCCACCTGCCATCATTTACCTGCCATATAGCTGCCAGAAGCAGCAGCAGCATCCAGCGAGCCCCCGACTGACACACACACACTCTCTCTCTTGTCCCGCAGGTGAAGATCTGGTTCCAGAACCGACGCACCAAGTGGAAGAAACAGGACGGCATCACCAACGCTGAGGCCAACGAGCACAAGAACGCCGCCACGGGCAAAAATAAGCGAGGCACGGCTTCGACCCCCACCACGCCCGGTGCAGACCACGCCAAGGTAAAGCTCAAGGGAGAGGGAGAGAGAGAGAGAGAGAGAGAGAGAGAGAGAGAGAGAGAGAGAGAGAGCAGGCCATCAGAGGGGAGAGGAGAGGGGTGTAAGATGATTAAAGTGATGTTGACGTGGAATAATGAACCTCCCCTTCAACGATCTCTTCCCACTCCCCCACTCCCCCCTCTCGATACTGTGGAGGGAACAGTGGAGGGATGAGGAGGGAGTGAGACATGAGTGTCTCACTCCTTTGGGATGGGTGAGAGGTGGAGGGTGGGATGGGTGAGAGTGCAACAGCGGGTGGAGGGTGATGTGGAGTTCGACTCGAGGGGTGGGGGGAGGAGGGGGGGGAATTACAGGAAGGACAGAGTGAAGAATAATAAGATTGAGTGCAGAATGTTATGATCATGGTGTTGGAGAGAGTCAAAAGATTCTAGGGTCCCAGTCACTGCCACTGATCGAGTGAAAACTTAGCGTGAAAGCCAGAGTGAAGAGTTGAGAGTGAAGAATTAAGTATACACAGTTGCGAGTGAAAGATTGGTTGTAAAGGGGATAAATAAATTTGAGGCTAAAGGAATTGAATAAAATAAAATTTACATCAAAGAATTACAAGTTCCAGAGTTGTAGCAGAGTGAAAGATTGGGAGTACTTTAATGTTCTCACCTGTTTGTAGCTTACAAGGCCGAGCTTCAGATCCTAAGCCCCAGCCGTCCAACCACGGGCAGTTTACTGCTGGGATTCTCTATAATGTCACCTATCACACTAAGGCAGAGTCAGCCTCTATAATCTGCTCGTTTGATGGTCAGTTATTTACGTCTCTCGCCGTGTTCTTCACCCGTGTTTGTGGCTCTAGTGTGTGTCTAGAGTGAGGAGCTGAGAGTGAGGAGCCGAGAGTGAGGAGCCGAGAGTGGGGAGCTGAGAGTGAGGAGCCGAGAGTGTGGAGCCGAGAGTGTGGAGCCGAGAGTGTGGAGCCGAGAGTGAGGAGCCGAGAGTGGGGAGCTGAGAGTGAGGAGCTGAGAATGTGGAGCCGAGAGTGTGGAGCCGAGAGTGTGGAGCCGAGAGTGTGGAGCCGAGAGTGTGGATCCGAGAGTGAGAAGATAAAAGGGAGAAACTGAGAGTGAAGGGTTGAGAGCAAGCGATTGATTGATTGATTGTGGAAAACTGCCTCGTGATTGAATACAATTGACTCCGTTATATGAGCCTGGTGAGTGAAGTGTTAGGCGCCTTTGAGTGAATAAATGCACGCAGAGTGAACACTCACCAGTCCAGTATAGGCTAATGCTAAAAAAAACCCACCCTACTCACGAGTGAATGTTTGTGATTAATCTGAAGCATTAAATGTCGTCCTTGAGGTGAGATGTCGCTCACTCTGGGTTTGTTTACAGAGTGCGGTGACGGAGGGCGCCGTCAACCCCCCCACCGGCAGCGACGCCGGCAGCGCCCCCACCAGCCCCTCTCAGGTATAACGTCACCTCACACTCCTTCCTCACAGTCTCTCTCCTCACTTGTGACCTCAGCTCTGCACCCTTAACCAAACCCACACACTCATCGCTTCATTCTTAATGCCCCATCCTCACTCATCTCTCTCTCCCTTCACACTCATGAATCTCTGACCTCTAAGCTTGGGAGCCAGCTTACCCCTGTATTCCCCCCCCCATTTTGATTGTCCCAAAATGGGACTTTCAACCCATTCGGCATAATCACCCATGGCATATCACCCATCATGCCGTAATGGGTATCTATCCCAACCTTCTTTTCGGCTGGTCATCCACCGGACCGTCTCAGGGAAGCACCCCATCGAGCCTTTAATCCACCCATTCCAACCATGACTAACCCCTCCACTCAGGTACCCCATCTCTCAAACCCATACCCCCCCCCCCCCCCCACACACTCATTTGATTGATTGTTGCCACCGGAGGCCGCTAGTTTATTGTGCACCCCATACCCATCCTGTGAGCGGTAGCGCAAAAAGCATTACAGAGGGCACAAAAGGTCTTTATCAGACCTCATCTTAGATTATTACATAAACAATTTCATCTATCCTTCACACCTTATAGTTACAATGTCAGCTAGTTACAGAGAAAGTGCTATTTCAAGAGCTATATATTTACAGTAAGTCATTATACATTAATGGTAGGTCTTATCGCTAATACTTATGAGTTGACCAATGGGGATAGTCATAGGGTAGCTTCTGTTTATTATTAGTCCTCACAATACACTACTTGTTTCTGAATCTCATATGTCGTTCATGTACTGGAAGCGAAATATGGATACAGTGCAAGGATTTCAGGTAATTTATCCATGGTAATAAGATAGGTTGCCATATCATACAGAGTGAGCTTAGATTTATCTCTAAAAGGCTCAATTTTACTACAATCCAAGATATAGTGTTTGAGTGTGTGTCCCTGTCTTTGTCCACACACTTTACACTTTACTTCATCTAGATCCCTATACAAGCCGAACTGCCAGAGATACTTGTAGCCAAGTCTTATACGAACTGTGACAACATCTGTTAGTCTACTGACTTTGTTACTTGCCCCATACACATGTTTTACTTCACACATTTCATTGTGATGAACAATGGACCTGCTAGTTCCAGTTTGCACTGTTCTACTTTCTTCAAATTCATCCAGGAGTTCTCGTCTAATGACACTTTTAAGGGACCTATTTGATAACTCAAGATTCCGTTCAATACTGTCTTTATTTACTGCAGCCTTAGCAAGGGCGTCAACTTTTTCATGTTCCTGCATGCCAATGTGAGAAGGAATCCACAACATTTTTATATTTACCCTCTTGCTAAGTATTCTTACATATCTACGTCTAGCTTCCAAGACAAGCACATAAAGACTCCACATCCTGCCTTCCCATCCCTAGCTACTGACTCATCACAATATACATGTAGAGTGTTTTCTGTACGTAATTTTCTAATTATACAATCATATGTTGCCCTCAGCTCTCCTATTTCATACATACTTTTTTATTTTGCAAGGGAATAATTACTACAGCTACATTACAATCCTCCCATGGTGGTGTGAATTGTCTCTTAGGTACAGCAATACACTCTGTAATAACATCATACTTTATAACATTACAGCATAAGGTACTCATATATATATGCTCTCCTTATCATACATTGTTCATTACTTCCCACCTTTTGAAGTGAGAGGATCAATTCATTAGCCAGTCTCGACCCACTGGACAGGTCATGAACAACTGAACTATAGCACTATCTATGCCAGAGGATATTCAAGATGTTCTTGATATAATTCAAATTGTCAATATAAGGGCAGAAGACAAGTTTAGTGATGTCAAAGGAAACATATTGACTGACCGAGCCCCCATTACAAATATTTGTGGCTTCCTGACCATAAAGTTACCGCCGCGGTCGCGGGTAGGAGACCGGATGTATCCGGTATACAAGCCTCACTAGATATTAGTTCATATAAGCTAATAACTTACCGATATAAACAGAACTTCCTAATGTTACATATGCAATTAATGCAATTGAAATTTTTAAAATGTGATTATATATGTATCATGGTGTCAATTTTTAATGTAATTTTTGTCACTGATATGCGGGCTCTGAATTATGCTTCGTCTTGATGCAAAGCCCAATACCTTACGCCATACTGATGCTCTGTCCACAGATCATTCTCTCAAACCATATGCACTGATGGTTCCCTACACCACCCCACGGGAGCAGCTGCAAGTGCACGCAAAAAGGAACGCAAACCTATCCATAGGCAGAATGTTGTTGATGACGTTTTTAAAGTAATTAGCATGATAGATACTCATGATTATGTACAGGAGATGATTCATAAGAAGAACAAAGTCCCCTGTGTGATAATGTATTCCAAGGAACAATTTGAAGATTTCAAACATTTGTGTGCTGTAGGAAAGGAAAATCCTAATGTCATCGGTGTTGACAGGACTATCAATCTTGGCCCTTGTTATTTAACAACAATTGTGTACAAGAATGCTACTGTAATGACAAAAGAAACCTCAAACAACCCTATATTCCTCGGGCCCATGTATTTACACTGCGATGGTGAATACGAGACTTATCATTTTTCTACCACCTAAGAGGCAAACTCGCAGACTGTATTAATAACTCAAGCGTAATGATTGGTAGTGATCAGGAAGTCGCTTTAAGAAAGGCACTTATGAAGTCAACATTGTTATTGTGCACTTAAAGGAAAATGTTTGGCACTATTTAACTGATGATATTGGTTGAACAAACACGGAGAGGATTTGTATCAAAAAGATTTTTTTTTTATAAAAGTGGACTAGTAAGAAGTGTTTGTGAGGATCAGTTTGAAAGGGGAATCATCAATCTCATGTTACTTTTACAAATACCCAAAGTTCAAAGATTATTTTGATAGCCGTTTGAAATCTTCTCTATGGAATTATGTGTGTGTACCTCACGCAAAAGCCAAAATGGCTAAGTTATGGACTAATAATAATTGTGCGTCACTAAACCAGAGAAGGAAATTATATATTATCACCAAATTTAAATAAGTACATTGTTTCTAAGGAAGTTTGGGACCAAAAAAACTAAAGCTGAAAAGAGCGAGATTACTTATGGTGTATCAAGAAAACCTTATACTGAAAATACTAAAATATGCGCCTAAGACAAAATATTTTCAATCTCAAAAATCAGCCTGTGGAGGTTCACTCTCCTTCACTCAGAAATGTACCATCCTGGGTCTTGGCATAAGAAAAGTCAAGAACAAGATGCGAGATAGACGAAAGAGTCGTTCGTTGTTGTTATAGATTCAGCTACTCGGAACAAGTTCCAAGTAGCACGGGCTATGGTGAGCCCGTAAAGAGTCGTTGGTAAACCCGAGTGTGAAGAGGAGCTGGGAGTCGTGACAGGAAGGGATCTAATGGCTTGACAAATTAGTGAAGACATGTCCGGATATGGCTTAAGGAAACAGGATTGATATGTGGAGGTGTTTGTTATCAAACTCAAATGTTATCTTGAACGTTTATCGTGCTCTGGAGAGACCCCACTAGCGAGACCCCAGTTGTGGGACCCCACTACCGAGACCCCAGTTGTGGGACCCCACTAGCGAGACCCCACTATAGTGACACCAAACAACCACCTTAAGCAAACTTCAGGTATTACAGTACTGAAACAAACACACACACACACACACACACACACACACATATAGCAATATAGCCACTCTATTATTAACATTATTTTGTTTGTTTTTGACTTCCTACTGAGAGGGTGTACGCGTTGTTTAAGAATATTAATGTCATTATTTGTTTGTCTTTGCAACCACAAATGTTCCTAAATATCCAGACCCCATGAATGGGTCCACGTGTCGACACTACCAACCCCAGTACAGTGACTGGGTAAGCTCGCCCCCTTGAGGGGAACCCATGCAGAATAATTAAGGGGAAACCAATTAGGCTCTCACAGGTTGACCATAACTACTCTTCACAGGTTGTTACTGGTGGGTCATTTAGCGGCTGATGACTCGTAGCGTTTCCGACGATCATTTGTTGATTCACTTTGTTTTCCTTTCCAGTTGAGTAACGGAGCTACGAGCGACCTGTCGAGCAGCGACGAGACATCACGTGGGGAGGCGGCCCTGGGCCCCTCCCCACGGCCGGACCTGCCTCAGGACACCCTCCCCGACCACACCCCCGGCAAGCCGGACCCCATCACCACACCCACCGCCATCACCTTCAACGACCACATTGTCATCAAGGAGGTCGTCCCGACGACCGTCAGCCTCAACTACAAAAGCCTAACAGCGACGACGCCGAGGCCCCCTGTCGGCGCCCTCATCAAACCCATACCGACCCACTCCCCACCCAAGGCACTGCTAGGCACCACTATGAACAAAGCCCACACTGTGAGTGGTGCCGCTACCTCCCCGCCCCAGCCCCTCCTCCCCAGAGGCTCCCCGACCACTGTTCCCCTGGGAATGTTCACTGTGAACAGTTCTTCATCTCACCCCGCCTCGCCCCCCACCACCACCACAGAGAGAACGCTCCCACAGGAAACGCCACAGCGGGACAAAGTACTAGAAAATGGGAAGCTGCGCAGTGAGGGTGAAGAGATATCGTCCTGATGAACACCTTCCGCCAGTCGTCGCTGTTGACACACTCAGTTATGCTCTAAGTGAAGATATCCTCCGTCACTGTCCTTCCTTTGACACCCTGGCCTCCTCCAGTCGCAATTAGATGCTGTGTGGCTGTGGTGGGGCCTGGCTGTGGTGAGGCCTGGCTGTGGTGGGGCCTGGCTGTGGTGAGGCCTGGCTGTGGTGAGGCCTGGCTGTGGTGAGGCCTGGCTGTGGTGAGGCCTGGCTGTGGTGGGGCCTGGCTGTGGTGAGGCCTGGCTGTGGTGGGGCCTGGCTGTGGTGAGGCCTGGCTGTGGTGAGGCCTGGCTGTGGTGAGGCCTGGCTGTGGTGAGGCCTGGCTGTGGTGGGGCCTGGCTGTGGTGAGGCCTGGCTGTGGTGGGCCTGACAGTGGTGAGGCCTGGCTGTGGTGAGGCCTGGCTGTGGTGAGGCCTGGCTGTGGTGGGCCTGACTGAAGACATAACTAGATCAGGACCTGGATACTGGCGGGTTAACATAAGGCCGAATGTCAAAATAAAGTGTAATTGAATACCAATACACGACCCTGGAACCCCTGGTGAGGGCGGTACAAGGTCGTCCCTGTGGTGGTAATGAAGGAGAAGAAGAAAGATGATGATGATAATGATGTAGGCGTCATCATCTCGTGGCTTTGTCCTTATCTTTCTTATCTTGAATGTTTCCTTGATTTCCCTAGAGAGAGAGAGAGAGCATCAAGAACGTTGTTTATATTTGTTTAGTGTGGCCAAGCGACCGTAGCGGCACCTCACTCACCGTCGGGGCAAGAGAGGAACAACAGACCTCCAAGGCTGAAGGGGTTCAGTCAATTAGTTAATCAGGTGACTGGAGTCTCTCGTTGTTAAGAACGCCATACGACAAGTAATCAACGGAGCAGTTAACGCTTATGTAACAATGTTACTGTAAATCTCCTCAAATTTAATATTGGTATTTACATCAAGGGGGTGAATGTCGTACGGAAATTGGCGAGTCAAATCAAAAAGTCTCAGTGAAATCAAATGACCCCAAAATAACTCATAAACTCTTATGAACGTAAGAGAACAGCGATCATGCCAGGGAGAGTTAGGGAGAGAAGTCCTGCCTGTGGGGGGAGAAGTCCTGCCTTTGTGGGGGAATAAGTCCTGCCTGTGGGGGATAAGTCCTGCCTGTGGGGGGATAAGTCCTGTCTGTGGGGGAAGGAAAATCACAAAGCATTGTAGCCTTTCCAGGATGTTGTTACTTTACGCTGTTTGATCACAGAATTTCTACGCGTCCGGGGGTGTAAGGAAAGGCGGAGCTGGGGTGACGGAGGTGCAGGAGTGAGCGGGGCCCCTCCCTTGCTCCACTCATCACAGTGAACGAAGCAGTAAACCAATTCATGTCGATTGTTTATCGCCAGAACAATCGCGATAGTTTTAGAGACTGGTGAAGACATGTAATCAAAGCAAAAATAAACCTTCGGGCAGTTAAAAACGTACAAATGTGAGGGCGAGACCTGTGTGGTTCACTAATGTAATTGTTCCATCTGATGTAAACTCCTCTTGTTTACCCTTTGTTTGATTGTGGCGTTGTGACGTCATCGGCAGTTGCCCATTACTAGTCTGTTGGTTAGTCTAACGTGTCCAAGATATCTTCCAAAAGAAATAAAAGAAATTATATATATAATATATATATATAATCACAATTTTGTTTTTCTAATGTAAAGATAAATGGATTCTGAATTAAATTTACAATCAGCAACTGCCGGAGACTTGCAGCAAATTGGCGTTCGTGTAGAGCCCATAGCATGGAGGAGGTGACGTCACACTTGTAAATATCCGAGTCAACCAATCAGTGAAGAGAACGACAGTGACGTCCCGCCGAATCCGCAGCAATCCGTTCTCACGAACGCGAGAAGACGCACAGTCTGCCTGTGAGTGTATGTCGTCGGGGTGTTTTGTTATATACGAGTGGTTGCCGGGCGGCAAGTCGCTTCTAGTCTATGTTTCCAGATTTTTTTTTATACGAATCGAACGGTGATTGATTTCTTTGTTGTCAACCACAACCCGGTTGTTCTCGAGGGGTTATACACGGTGTACCTTATAAGAGAGACATTTATTTATAAGCTGGCAAAAAAGTTGTACGAAGACATCCTATATAATACACAGTTATTTCCATCATTCTGATTGGCCAAGACAGAATAGTCTCCCTACACGACACCGGAGACTATTCAGAGAACTTAAAAGAGACGTCACGTTGGAAGATGTCGTCTCAGCCAGGTATATATATATACTTCAGACGAAGTCTCGGTGTCCCTCTGACATCACATGCGTTCTCCTGAAGTCGTGGACTCCCTGCTCACACAGGGGGGGTCTCTGGTGGCATCATTGGAATTTCTGTGATGTCCGGTGGGTGCTCTGATGTCAGTTGGGTGCGCGTGACGTCGCGGTGTGGCTGGGGCCGCTGTTGTGAGCCAAGAGGAGAGCTGTGTCCTGGAGGGAGGCGGGTGATCTGTCACTCTTCCAGCTGTCTACCATGTTTGTACATTATGATGGCAGATGGTATTAATAAAACACATTGAAAATGTATAGTGTTTCATTTGTTGAAGTCCCTAAATTGTTAGTTACACACACACACACACACACACACACACACACACACACACACACACACACACACACACACACACACACACACACACATACAGCATACACCTCTTGTAAACTATTTGAAAGACTAAACAAAAAGAATTCATCGATCATTCAGAACATGAATTTTGCTTCCAAGAAACAAGAACAACAACTCGACAAAAGGAAACTCTTGCTTGACCAACTAACCATAAGAGTTGCATGAGAAGTTGACAACAGTTAAACAGGTGCGAGAGAGAGAGCTGGACAGACTGCATTTTTCCGGGACTGTTCAATGAACGTTCAATGTTCAGAAGTTCAACAACAGCAAGATGTTGGAAACCTCTGTTCGTAATAGCAAACTTTTTTGAACACTTCCGACCATTGCTCTCAGACAAGTAAAGCAATACCCCCCTTATATAATCCCCCTTATATAACCCCCCCTTATATAACCCCCCCTTATATAACCCCCCCTTATATAACCCCCCCTTATATAACCCCCCCTTATATAACCCCCCTTATATAACCCCCCTTATATAACCCCCCCTTATATAACCCCCCCTTATTTAACCCCCCTTATATAACCCCCCTTATATAACCCCCCCCCTTATATAACCCCCCCTTATATAACCCCCCAAAGACAGCTCATCAAATGTATATAAAAAGTAATAATAATAATAAAATAAAGTTGGTGTGAGCACCAAGGGGGGCGAGTGTGAGCACCAAGGGGGGCGAGTGTGAGCGCCAAGGGGGGCGAGTGTGAGCGCCAAGGTGGCGAGTGTGAGCGCCAAGGGGGCGAGTGTGAGCGCCAAGGGGGGCGAGTGTGAGCACCAAGGGGGGCGAGTGTGAGCACCAAGGGGGCGAGTGTGAGCACCAAGGGGGGCGAGTGTGAGCGCCAAGGGGGGCGAGTGTGAGCACCAAGGGGGGAGAGTGTGAGCACCAAGGGTGGCGAGTGTGAGCACCAAGGGGGGGCGAGTGTGAGCACCAAGGGGGGCGAGTGTGAGCGCCAAGGGTGGCGAGTGTGAGCACCAAGGGGGGCGAGTGTGAGCACCAAGGGGGGCGAGTGTGAGCGCCAAGGGGGGCGAGTGTGAGCACCAAGGGGGGAGAGTGTGAGCACCAAGGGTGGCGAGTGTGAGCACCAAGGGGGGCGAGTGTGAGCACCAAGGGGGGCGAGTGTGAGCGCCAAGGGTGGCGAGTGTGAGCACCAAGGGGGGCGAGTGTGAGCACCAAGGGTGGCGAGTGTGAGCACCAAGGGGCGAGTATGAGCACCAAGGGGCGAGTATGAGCACCAAGGGTGGCGAGTGTGAGCACCAAGGGGCGAGTATGAGCACCAAGGGGCGAGTATGAGCACCAAGGGTGGCGAGTGTGAGCACCAAGGGGCGAGTATGAGCACCAAGGGGCGAGTATGAGCACCAAGGGGGGCGAGTGTGAGCACCAAGGGGCGAGTATGAGCACCAAGGGGCGAGTATGAGCACCAAGGGTGGCGAGTGTGAGCACCAAGGGGCGAGTATGAGCACCAAGGGGCGAGTATGAGCACCAAGGGGGGCGAGTATGAGCGCCAAGGGGGCGAGTGTGAGCGCCAAGGGGGGCAGTGTGCAAAAGTTTGCTACTTTCTGAAACATAAGCGATAGGATAAGAATTTTATTTCAATAAATTATTGTGTATTTTTCGATTGCAATTCAAGTCTTCTTACAATTTTATATTCAATAAATGACTGAGCTTCTGTTTTTATTAATGTTTATTCCTGAGTTACGAAAATTTTGTTTTGTTTTTGAGCTATAAAAATCCTACAACATTTTCTTGTTTTTATTAATGTTTGTTTTTATTAATGTTTATTCCTGAGTTACTAAAATTTTGTTTTTGAGCTATAAAAATCCTACAACATTTTCCCCCACATGAATTCTCTTAACGTGAAAAGATTCTTGTTTGGCTGTTCTCTTCCCAGACCACGAAGGATCAGCTGGGATCTCCTCAACAGCTGATCAGTATCAACAGAGATCAGCTGGAAGAGAAGGGGGGGGGGGGAAGCTGGAAGAGAGGGGGGGGTGACATTCCAGTCTGATGTGGGGAATTGGAATGATCACTGGGTAAAGAGCGGGTGGTAGGAGGCCAGCAGCTGGCTGAGCGGGTGGTAGGAGGCCAGCAGCTGGCTGAGCGGGTGGTAGCAGGCCTGCAGCTGGCAGAGCGGGTGGTAGCAGGCCAGCGGGTGGCAGCAGGCCAGCGGGTGGCAGCAGGTCAGCGGGTGGCAGCAGGCCAGCGGGTGGTAGCAGGCCAGCGGGTGGCAGCAGGCCAGCGGGTGGCAGCAGGCCAGCGGGTGGCAGCAGGCCAGCGGGTGGCAGCAGGCCAGCGGGTGGCAGCAGGCCAGCGGGTGGCAGCAGGCCAGCGGGTGGCAGCTGGCAGAGCGGGTGGCAGCAGGCCAGCTGGAATAACTCCCCCGGCTGCCGCAAGATGTCAGCTTTAATAATCCGATTCTGATACACATTCCATAACATTAAGAGCGCTGCTCACACCACTATTACGCTCACGCTCTTGGTCGTCAGCCGCATCCTGTAGTGTTGCTGTCCGTGTGACCCCGGCTGACCCCTTGACCCCGTGTGACCCCTTGACCCCGGCTGACCCCGTGTGGCCCCGTGTGGTCCCGGCTGACCCCGTGTGGCCCCGGCTGACCCCGTGTGGCCCCGGCTGACCCCGTGTGGCCCTGGCTGACCCCGTGTGACCCCCGGCTGACCCCTTGACCCCGTGTGGCCCCGGCTGACCCCTTGACCCCGTGTGACCCCTTGACCCCGTGTGGCCCCGGCTGACCCCTTGACCCCGTGTGGCCCCGGCTGACCCCTTGACCCCGTGTGACCCCCGGCTGACCCCTTGACCCCGTGTGGTCCCGGCTGACCCCTTGACCCCGTGTGGCCCCGGCTGACCCCTTGACCCCGTGTGACCCCTCGACCCCGTGTGACCCCCGGCTGACCCCGTGTGGCCCCGGCTGACCCCTTGACCCCGTGTGGCCCCGGCTGACCCCTCGACCCCGTGTGACCCCCGGCTGACCCCTTGACCCCGTGTGGCCCCGGCTGACCCCTTGACCCCGTGTGACCCCCGACTGACCCCTTGACCCCGTGTCTGATGCCAGTGTAGCGACGCCTGACGTCATGCCAATTTAAAATGGTAATCAAGTTGGGAAATAATGAAATAGTAATAATAAATTCAAGTTTTCTTTCAAATTTCAGCAACGAGGAGCATGAGTAACACGAGGGAGCATGAGTAACACGAGGGAGCATGAGTAACACGAGGGAGCATGAGTAACACGAGGGAGCATGAGTAACACGAGGGAGCATGAGTAACACGAGGGAGCATGAGTAACACGAGGGAGCGTGAGTAACACGAGGGAGCATGAGTAACATGAGTAACATGAGTGAGTGTATAGACCATAACCCACACGAGGGGAGAGAGGGAAGGGTGCCGGCGCCAACACCGGCCGGCCGGTTGATTATACCAAACCTGTTCCCGCGTTAAGCTAATTGCAAACAAGAGATTATATAGGCTGAAGTGCCGGTGGGTATACACAGCTGTTTGCAGTGCAGGCAACAGAGTACACACAGTCGTGTACAGTTTGACAGCTAAGCAACAAGACTGTGGGAGCTGGCAAAACTTGACTGTCAAAAAAAAAGTGTTTGGTCTTTGACCTGAACAGCAGACTATCAAACAACTCGAGAAGTGATCAGAGTGTCAACAAAATTGCTCGATTGGATATGAGAGTACCTCTCTGATAGGCAGCAAAAGGGTCATAGTGAAAGAGTAGAGGTTAGGATACCTAAATATATGCAAGTGACTTGAATTCGTTAAAATGTACATTTGCAGATGATGCAAAATTAAGGAAAAGGATACAGAGAGCGTAAGGCCGTGAGGGATTGCAAAAGGGCCCAGACAAACTTCAGAGATGATCTGACAAATGGCTACTTGAGTTCAACTCTGAAAAATGTAAACCTATGAAGGTTAAAACAAGAGGTAGGAGACCACAGGAGCAGCATAGGATGGAGGGGCGTCAGCCTTCAGTAACAAATAACATTAGCAGATTAACAAGTGACGGGATAACTCCCAGGATCACAGATAAAGGGAAGAGAGCTATCAGGAGAAAGTGCCGAGCCATTACAACATCACACAAATAATTCTAAATAATGCTAACTTCAACATACGCAGCTTCAGCGAGGAATTATTGATCAGAAAAAAATCAGTGCAAATATAGAAAGAACAGATATGGTGCAACGCTTGTCCCAGAGTTGACAGGGATGAATTGTAGGGCATGAATGGTCTGAAGAACTGAACATCTGAAATATCCCTGGAGCAGATCATGGTAGTTCATCAACTTACTTTGCGATAACTTGATCTTAAAAGGAGACATGATAACGACGTACACAATTAGCAGAAGGGAACACCAGCCGATGAGCCACATGGACATCCGGAAATCTTTCTCCACCGTGAGACACGTGAAGGAACGCAGGAGATTATAACAGGATGTCGTTGAAGCAAACTCTATCGGCCGCTAGAGTATCTGCGGCCGATAGAGTTTGCGTGTATCTGTTCATAAGTAAATATGAACAGATACACGCAGTAACTATCACTCCACTGGTAAACCGACGACCGGGGCTTAGGAGCGGAAGCTCGACCGTTCAAGAACAACTAGGTGACCACACACTAGAATAATCTTGCAGCTCATAAACAAATCAACAAACATGAAAAGCAACAGAGAACATAAATAAAATAAGTGAGAGAGCCCAACACCACGATTGGAGAGGAGTAAGGAGAGGAAGAGGGAAGAGGGGCGTAGGGAAGGAAAGGGGGAGAAGAGCACAGAAGAAGAGTGGTAAGGGAGAGAGAGGGAGAGGACAGGCAGTTGGATTAATTGTGCCACTTAGGACAAAATCAATATCAGGTTAGTGAGGGGAAAACAGCACATCAAGGGAAAAATATCCAGTCGGATTGTTAATTGGTGAGGCCTTGTTTCCCCCGGCCTGGCCAGGGGTGGGGAGCGGAGGTGGGTGTAATGAGAGGGGAGGGAGAGGTGAGGGGACACTGGAGGAGGAGAGGGGAGGGAGAGGTGAGGGGACACTGGAGGAGGAGAGGTGAGGGGACACTGGATGAGGAGAGGGAAGGGAGAGATGAGGGGACACAGGAGGAGGAGAGGAAAGGGAGAAGTGAGGGGGACACAGGAGGAGAGGGGAGGAGGGAGCGTGTAGCGAGTGAATGAGGAGAGCTTAAGACAGAGAACGACAAATGGCATCAATATGTCACCATTTATAACTAAAATTGACATGGCTACACACAAAGACACATACATATATAATGTGTGTGTTAAGCTGGAATGGTTCCCAAACAGCATTTGTTTAAGGTTAACTCGAGTAATCCCTCAAGGATTCGATCCTTGGCCACCAGGGTAGCCGCCCCCAGTGCCCTGCCCACCCAACCACCGACAGCACGCGTTCCAGACAAGTAACAGACCTGCGTTCGAGCCTGTCGGAACGGTTGCAAGTACAGGGCACAGATATCTCTGTATCCTCTCCTGTAGGAGCATCAGTTTCTATAGATTCTCTGGATAGCTGAAGATTGACTGACCGAAGTGTTGCTAAAACATTTTTAGTGATATAGGAAAACAGCCTCTTCGAAAACCCGTAAATCGAGCATCCGAGGCATCAACAAGGCCAAACAGGAAGAAGTCAAGCAGCATCATATGTAAATTAATAATCCTCCAACTTGTGTTTGATGCACACAAAAGTTATTGAAAAAAACTATTTCTTTTCCAATTAACCAAACCTGATGATGAGAGACATAATAGGCTCGCTGGTGGCAGACACAGACAACTCTACATAGTGAGAAGACTGCCAATTACAGCAGAAAACATGTCAACCTTCAAATAGATAGACTAGTGGATATACCTATTATCTGAAGACATTTAATAAAATTTAAGATAATGTCGTTTTTGACAAACGACAAATTGTATATAAAATTATTTGTTTGATTTTCTGAAACAGGTTGGGTGAATAACAGAACCTACACCCAGGTGACACCCTGACTAACAGAGCCTAAACTCAGGTGACACCCTGACTAACAGAGCCTAACCCCAAGTGACACCCTGACTAACAGAGCCTAAACCCAGATGACACCCTGACTAACAGACCCTAACCCCAGGTGACACCCTGACTAACAGACCCTAACCCCAGGTGACACCCTGACTAACAGAGCCTAAACCCAGGTGACACCCTGCCTAACAGAGCCTAAACCCAGGTGACACCCTGACTAACAGAGCCTAACCCCAGGTGACACCCTGACTAACAGAGCCTAAACCCAGATGACACCCTGACTAACAGAGCCTAACCCCAGGTGACACCCTGACTAACAGAGCCTAAACCCAGGTGACACCCTGACTAACAGAACCTACACCCAGGTGACACCCTGACTAACAGAACCTACACCCAGGTGACACCCTGCCTAACAGAACCTAAACCCAGGTGACACCCTGACTAACAGAGCCTAAACCCAGATGACACCCTGCCTAACAGAACCTACACCCAGGTGACACCCAGACTAACAGAGCCTACACCCAGGTGACACCCTGCCTAACAGAACCTAAACCCAGGTGACACCCTGACTAACAGAGCCTAAACCCAGGTGACACCCTGACTAACAGAACCTACACCCAGGTGACACCCTGCCTAACAGAACCTAAACCCAGGTGACACCCTGCCTAACAGAGCCTAAACCCAGATGACACCTTGCCTAACAGACCCTAAGAGCACTAGAGGGCACCACTAATGACGTCGTTCGCTTGCAGCCTCTAACGACGCATCGAGACTGTAACAAGTGACACGGTTACAGTGTCACTGTAACGTTCAATGTCGGTTTGTGACACTTAATTGTCTGGTATCACCTGATTACCTGATTACCAGACAACGTTACCATATAGAACTGGAGTCAACTTAATGTACAGCAGACAATACCCTGCGACTCAACCCACGTACAGCAGACAATACCCTGCGACTCAACCCACGTACAGCAGACAATACCCTGCGACTCGTCCCACGTACAGCAGACAATACCCTGCGACTCAACCCACGTACAGCAGACAATACCCTGCGACTCGTCCCACGTACAGCAGACAATACCCTGCGACTCAACCCACGTACAGCAGACAATACCCTGCGACTCAACCCACGTACAGCAGACAATACCCTGCGACTCAACCCACGTACAGCAGACAATACCCTGCGACTCACCCCACGTACAGCAGACAATACCCTGCGACTCACCCCACGTACAGCAGACAATACCCTGCGACTCACCCCACGTACAGCAGACACTACCCTGCGACTCACCCCACGTACAGCAGACAATACCCTGCGACTCACCCCACGTACAGCAGACAATACCCTGCGACTCACCCCACGTACAGCAGACAATACCCTGCGACTCACCCCACGTACAGCAGACAATACCCTGCGACTCACCCCACGTACAGCAGACAATACCCTGCGACTCACCCCACGTACAGCAGACAATACCCTGCGACTCACCCCACGTACAGCAGACAATACCCTGCGACTCACCCCACGTACAGCAGACACTACCCTGCGACTCACCCCACGTACAGCAGACAATACCCTGCGACTCACCCCACGTACAGCAGACAATACCCTGCGACTCACCCCACGTACAGCAGACAATACCCTGCGACTCACCCCACGTACAGCAGACACTACCCTGCGACTCGTCCCACGTACAGCAGACAATACCCTGCGACTCAACCCACGTACAGCAGACAATACCCTGCGACTCAACCCACGTACAGCAGACAATACCCTGCGACTCACCCCACGTACAGCAGACACTACCCTGCGACTCGTCCCACGTACAGCAGACAATACCCTGCGACTCGTCCCACGTACAGCAGACAATACCCTGCGACTCACCCCACGTACAGCAGACAATACCCTGCGACTCACCCCACGTACAGCAGACACTACCCTGCGACTCACCCCACGTACAGCAGACAATACCCTGCGACTCACCCCACGTACAGCAGACAATACCCTGCGACTCACCCCACGTACAGCAGACAATACCCTGCGACTCACCCCACGTACAGCAGACAATACCCTGCGACTCACCCCACGTACAGCAGACACTACCCTGCGACTCGTCCCACGTACAGCAGACAATACCCTGCTACTCAACCCACGTACAGCAGACAATACCCTGCGACTCAACCCACGTACAGCAGACAATACCCTGCGACTCACCCCACGTACAGCAGACACTACCCTGCGACTCGTCCCACGTACAGCAGACAATACCCTGCGACTCGTCCCACGTACAGCAGACACTACCCTGCGACTCGTCCCACGTACAGCAGACAATACCCTGCGCCTCACCCCACATACAGCAGACAATACCCTGCGACTCACCCCACGTACAGCAGACAATACCCTGCGACTCACCCCACGTACAGCAGACAACGACCTGCGCCTCACCCCACATACAGCAGACAATGCCCCACCTGTAACCTACAACATGGGACACCTTTACATTTAACAACCAATTACAGGTGCCGCCTCCATGCATAACAGGTAATTACTGCACACATTAGCTGCCGCCGGCATCAAAGCCGTCACCTCCCCGACACGAACACAAACGCATCACAAACATCATGGCATTAATTAATTCATAACGAGGCTCATAAAGCACCAAACTATTAATGAGCTCTTATTTAAATATTTGGCGTACGTCGGAGAGCGAGGGGGCACGGCGGCACGGAGAGGGGCGTGGTTCGTGCAGTCGACCTGATGGCCGCACACCATCAGGTCGCCGTCGCTCAGGAATGAGAGCGCAAGGCTCAGGGATTTGTACAGCGGTAGATGGACAGTTGGGAGGTGGGACCAAAGAGTCAAAGCTCAACCCCCGCAAGCACAACTCTCTCTCTCTCTCTCTCTCTCTCTCTCTCTCTCTCTCTCTCTCTCTCTCTCTCTCTCTCTCTCTCTCTCTCTCTCTCTCTCTCTCTCATGGTATGTTCTGGCTATGTAATATCAATTATCTTTTTATATATCACAAGTGATTCAACAAGAGGCTCACAAGTCACTATACAAGGCACTTTACATCTATGGTGAGTCACACAGTTACTAGTCTTGCTCCACACCCACCCAACTGGGCGGCAGCTTTACAGTCATGTGCAGGCTGCACCTACAGTCAGGCAAATTTGGATACTTCGCTAAGATTTTCAGTAGTACATCATAATGAATGAAGTACTTTCATTCATTCACCATTATGAATGAAGAATTTACACATCTCTGGTACACCAATGACAGAATTATCTATGAACTCTGCGATTTTTTGCACATTCGATTACATAGTGACGAAAAGTATATGAATAGTTATACTGAGAGAGTTTACATTTACTCAAGTCTTCTTCAGCAGGCGGCGTAAACTGCCAGAGGTACTTGAAGCCGAGCCTAAGCCTGACATCAGTAACGTTTAAAAGTCTGCAGACTTTACTCAGTGATCCATAGACCTGCGGATCTTCCTCCCTAACTGAATAATGATAGCTTGAGAAACCGGAGAAAAATTCACTTTGCCTCAAGACTACTTTATTGATACTTTTGGATTTACTCAGTAAAATCAAAATATTTGAACAGTAAACGAAGCACTTACTGAATGTGTGTAATGGAGCATGGAACTTTACTAATTTTACAGATTATCCGGATTTCATCTTCCAGTATCGGAGCCGGCATGCGGCGTGGAGCGTAATCCTGTTACTCGTTCCTCAGTTCAACGTTCAGCGTAACATTTCGCATCACCATGCTGGGGTGACTTGTAGGTGGGGGGTGACTGGGAGGTAGAGTGACTGGTAGGTGGAGTGACTGGTAGGTGGAGTGACTGGTTAGATCACTGGGAGGTAAATTAGGTAATTACCCAGATACACACATGCACTAATGAACACTTATTCACAACCTCCCTCTCTCTGTCTCTCTTCCTCTCTCTCTCTCTCTCCCTATCTCCCTCTCCCTCTCTCCGTCCCTCTCTCCCTCCCTCTCTCTGTCCTTCTCTCTCTCCCGCTCCCTATGGCACCCAAAGTTTACCAGTGCCGGCCACCGATCACATGGCCCTGTATGACAACACGTCCAGCGACAGGGGGAACATTTAACACCACATAACAAGGTCTTGCCACACTATATGCAACCTTTCCTATAGCCTGGGATAGTTGTACAAGTGCCTAAGTTAATACAAAGAAAAGTTCCATGTTGTAAAGCCTATCCTGCAAAATGACGGAATCTGTAGCTACTATGGATGGAATGTACACTATATTGACTGCTGTACCGAGAAAGTAGATGGAAAACATTTCATTTTGTATTATTGCCGTCCTTAGGGACACGCCAAATTGTGAAAGAGTAACTATAAATCTATCCTAACCTGTCTTAGGATTAAATAAATAATCCTAGGCCTAACAAGTGCCATTTTTTGCCTCATTTAGTGAATATAGTAAATATATTTAATTTTGAGTATATATATATATATATATATATATATATATATATATATATATATATATATATATATATATATATATATATATATATATATATATATATATATATATATATATATATATATTATATATAATTTGGACTTTTCTTCATGCAGCAGCGGTCAATATTTTGTACAATCCCTCTGCAATCGCTGTAGGTAGATTCGTCCTCGGATAAGAAATTGATGAAATCAGCTGGAAGATTATATTCCCTTGAGGGAATCTCCTCTCTGGCCTCAGGGAAGAAATTTCCCCAAGGGAATGTATAGGGAAGGACGACATAATTTGTGCTATCATTTTGGAAAACAATTCGACGTACCTTTATTATAACAAAAAACGAAGCTAATGGAAGGGGCCTGACAGCTGAGTGGACAGCGCTCATGTTTCGTAGTCCTGAGGTTTCGGGTTCGATTCCCTGGTAGAGGCGGAAACAAATGGGCAGAGTTTCTTTCACTCTGAGGCCCCTGTTTACCTAGCAGTAAATAGGTACCTGGGAGTTAGACAGCTGCTACGGACTGCTTCCTAGGGATGTATAATAAAAAGGAGGCCTGGTCGAGGACCGGGCCGCGGGGACGCTAAGCCCCGAAATCATCTCAAGATAACCTCAAGAAGATGGTGGATGGACCTCTAGCTACACACACACATTCCAGTCTTTTAAGCCTCGTTGAACACCGTCTGGCGTTTTCTCGTTAACCGCAAGTTAATAGTTCTAACGTTAATTGTTCTCATATATCCCAGTCGTTCATCACCCACTGGCGACACCTGGAATAGTTCGCTTAATGGCTTACCATAACAGGCCGGGTTGGTAATATATGCACCGTAGTGGACACTCATAATCTCAGTAGTTGTTCCATTAATCATTACTAATATTTGTTAAAGATATATAATTTCAGTCATACTAGCTTGGTACCTGAAATTAAGTAATTACTTATTTAAAGTAATGACATTAGAAGAACAATGGACACAAGAGGGATTACTACATAATACAACCAGTTAGGCACATGTAGTTAAGAGACAAATGATCGCAATAAGTAAGGCCGATAGAAAAAACACAATTTTGTGATCACAAACTAATTTTTTTTTTCAAAAATATCAGAAGGGGGTCTAAACCCATCTTACGGTATTCTGTTAAAACCGGCAATTAACAATTGTAACTGAATTATGAGGCAAGAACTCATCCTCCCTCCCTCTTTTCCCCATTTCCTTCTCTTCTCCCTCTCGCCCATTTCACCCCCTTTCCCCTCTTACCTCCATTCCCCTCCCCTCCTCCACTTCCCCCCACTTTCTTTGCTCCTCCCCCCCTCTCCCTCTCTGTTCCCCTGTCCCTTCTCTCGCTGTACCCACCTCCTCCTCCTCCTCCCCCCCTTTTACCCTATCTTCCACACCTCCCCACTCCCCTCCCTCTTCTTCCCTCCCCCTTCCATTGTTCTTTCCCATCTCCACCTCTCCCCTCCTCTTCCATCCCTCCCCCCCTACCCCTTCTCAGAACACACACACACCCAAGCAACACACAACGTCATAATTTACAGTGGTTACTATGATGCAACGTTGCAACAACGTATTTAGGAACGTTTTGCATAAGTTTGGATATTATGAAGAGCTGAAAATATTTTGAAAACTCTCTGGAAAGCTAGACCCCACTTTTCAGACTTGATCGGAGTCGATCAAGTCTGAAAAGATTGGTATTAGGAAAATATTATACATTATATTATTAGCTATTAAGAAAAGGGGCCGATTCTTCTTATAGAAAGGCACGGGGGGGGGGGGGGGGGGGGGGGGGGGTGAACCCCCAGACTAGCGTATGACACCCCCCACCCCCCTTATGATCCTAAACCGTCATGCAAAGTTCGGTGAGCTCCAAGCATCTGGGCCTCGAACCTTGGACACACATGTCCTCCTCTTTGCTCCAGTTCAGCTTCATTACTCAAGAATTACTACCGCATTCGAAATGCCAGAAATAGCAATCAGGTGGATGATCTCGTAGCTCGAGCTGTGTGACTTTGCAACCTGTCCTCCTGGAACCTGTCCTCCTTCGAATCCCTCAAGGGAACGGATTAAAAAGGACTACATAATTTGTACTATTATCTGTTCTCTCCATGGTTAGGTTAGGTTGCGTTTCATTATGTTTGGTTATTTTAATACGATGTATAATTGACGATAATGTGAGATATGGAATTAAAAACTATTTCAGTGTGCCCGAAAATTATGTTTACAGAAAACCAAAGTCTTCAAATAAAACGTTTGCATATATATACACTTTATATATTTTAAAGCAACGATTTCCATTACATTAAAGTTATAACTTGAGAATAATCTCTGTTTACGACAAAGGTTCATTTACCAGCTTAAATGTAAACTATTACTGAACCCGTAATATGTTTTCAGACCATCACATATATCTAGGTAACTATCCAGGTGGTTTGAGGGGGGGGGGAGGGGTTATACTCATAGCACTGTATTAGGTCTGAGGACGGACTGATTTTTAATGGACTGATTTTTAATGGACTGATTTTTAATGGACTGATTTTTAATGGACTGATTTTTAATGGACTGATTTTTAATGGACTGATTTTTAATGGACTGATTTTTAATGGTACATAACTCATAATACACAAAACTAATGAACTCGTTACGGAAACATCATGGCGACCAAAACCATGTCATCACTGAAACAATTAAAGATTGTAAATAAGTAACTAAAATCTCAGAATAATATTCCATAAATTTCAAGTGCTAATAATTTTATACAAGTCACAGTTTTGCATAATTTTATGCCAGCCACAGTTCAGGACACTCAGGCTATCTTTTTGAGATGATTTCGGAGCTTTAGTGTCCCTGCGGCCCGGTCCTCGACCAGGCCTCCACCCTCCAGGAAGCAGCCCGTGACAGCTGATTAACACCCAGGTACCTATTTTACTGCTAGGTAACAGGGGCATAGGGTGAAAGAAACTCTGCCCATTGTTTCTCGCCGGCGCCTGGGATCGAACCCAGGACCACAGGACACGGGTGCCGGGACCACAGGGTCCCGGCACCCCCACAACCACCCCACAACCACCCCCACAACCACCCCCACAACCACCCCCACAACCACCCCCACAACCACCCTACAACCACCCCCACAACCACCCCACAACCACATCCTAAGGTCACACCGTTCCACTGTCCCCTTATTCAGCTAAAAATCACCTTGTTGTTGTTGTGGAAGATTTAGCTACCGGGAACAAAAAGTTACAAGTAGCACGGGCTATGGCGAGCCCGTAGTGGACGTACCTGGCACAGGAGCGGCTGGGGGAGGTGGGTGGGAGGTGGGTGAATCACCTTGCATAAAAATCATTCACTAACAACCAATCAGAACTCGCCTGATGTCGTTCTGTTCCAATCTTCTTCAATCATTTAACGCTAGTTAGAGTCCCTGAGCCATTAAAGTGCCATTGAGCGCCACCGCTGCTCGAGGAGAACACCGGCCACTCTTCACTATTGACAAAGGGATCCATCCGGGAGCTTATAAATATGTGAAGGGAAGAGTGGCGCCATTCACAAGATTACATGTTAGTGGCCAATGTCTCCCATTTGCATAATCGCATCATTCAGAATTATTAAATCCGGACGAAAACTTTAATGGGGTTAATGCTTTTTATAATTGAAGGTGATATATATTATACACCAGGGTGTGTGTGTGTGTGAGTGTGTGTGTGTGTGTGTGTGTGTGTGTGTGTGTGTGTGTGTGTGTGTGTGTGTGTGTGTGTGTGTGTGTGTGTGTGTGTGTGTAGCTAGACACATTATTCTATCATTTTTCTATCACATCTATCATTGTTCAGAAGCTGCTCTGAAGATTTCTTGAATTGAATTATCTTGATTCATGTCTTGAATTATCTTGCCGGAACCTGCGGACACTGACAACCTCGCAGAACACTGGACGCGTGGTCCTGTGGTCCCGGGTTCGATCCCGGGCGCCGGCGAGAACCAATGGGCAGAGTTTCTTTCACCCTGAGGCCCTGTTACCTAGCAGTAAATAGGTACCTGGGAGTTAATCAGCTGTCACGGGCTGCTTCCTGCGGGTGGAGGCCTGGTCGAGGACCGGGCCCCTAGTGAGTAGGGTGGAATCCGTCGATAACTAGCCGGGGGAATCTCGGCTAAGCCCCACAGGCTTCCTGTCCCCCCAACAATAGGAAATCATTTGCAGAATTTAATTCTGTTCTTTGGATTTAAAAGTAAAAGGTTGTAGTTGATGAAGTCATTAAGGACAATAATGCCACTGGGTGGTGAGCTTGGCCCGGCGGCCACCCCCGTGACGCTACACATTATTATTATCACCAGATAATGGCTGGGATAAGTATCTCTAAGTATCTCTAGTCTAGTTAACTCAGAGGCAAATGTGCAAGCAACACTCGCCTCCCATTACAGCGTGACACAACTGGCCTCCTCGGCCATTACCGGAGTACAGGCGATTACAGGAACCTCCAGTACTTTATTTCTGTCTCTCTCGGAGAGGGAGGATATATCATTCAGCCGGCGTTCTGGCGATTTCTCGACACCTGTCTTAACCCACTCCATCACGATAGGATAAAAGCCTGTGAACTCTACTGAATTGACTGAGAGGTTCTGGGAATCACCAGAACGCCGATTCAAGTCACCTCATGGACCCAAAAAATGATTTCCTCATTGATATATGACACCATTGTAATTTCTTTATATATATATATATATATATATATATATATATATATATATATATATATATATATAACATGTTAGTAATGTAACCGCAAGTGATTAATACAATAATTCACTCTGGTGTTAAAGGTGTTTCTTGCTTGTCTCCGGTTAATTATCCACGTATAAGCATTAAGTGTTGATGACGGCGGCTTGGGCGTGGAGGTGTGCGTGGGCGTGGAGGTGCGTGTGGGCGTGGAGGTGCGTGTGGGCGTGGGGGTGGGCGTGGGCGTGTCGCGTTGATACTTGACTGTGGAGAGCAGGCTGATTGACCTGAAAAGTCATTCAATTAAAGTTTTGAGCTGGAATTAACAATGTCAAAGTAAACTTTCTTAACATCGCCGTCCCTTTTAACCGGAGTTTACCGACACGTTACAAGTGATTGAATAACTGTCTCTTCTTACAATCACTGAAAGTTAACAGCGATTACCAATAATAATTTACCTAATAATTTGGTGATACAGGAATAGATATATTTGCATGCCGTCCCTCCCTCCCCCCCTCCCCCCCCACCCACCCCACTCTCGAGTAACTACTTCACAATGGAGTATATTTCCACTACCGCCCACAAGATGGGTATATATATATATATATATATATATATATATATATATATATATATATATATATATATATATATATATATATATATATATATATATATATATATATACAGACAGAAACAAATACCTATTTGATATTCCAAGAGTAAGACTTAATCAAACTAGGAATGCTCTCCAAATCAAGGGACCCAGAATGTGAAATGACCTTCCCAATCAGGTCAAAGATTGTACCTCTCTCAACCAGTTTAAGATGAAAACTAAGTACTACCTAATTAACTCCATGTAACCTACCTTACTTCTAAATGTCATCCCATGTCTTACTATTAAAAAAAAATAAAATTGCTGTATGTTGACCAACTTTTATATTGACTATTTTCTACCATGTCCCCTCCTTTTTTTATTTTTATTTTTTTTATTTCAACGCAATTTATACTTTAAGCTCAATTACTATTAAGTTTTAGTCTATTACTAGTTTTAGTTTTAGTTTTTACTATTAAGTGTTTTTTTTCCCCACCTCACCTTGCCCTAAACGCTATATGCGTACTAGTGGCTTTAGGTATTGTATGTACTACCTCTATCTTTAAATCTAACACAATGTTTGTACTGTAACTCGGCAACTATGTATGTACTGTTCCTAAATAAATTATAATTATTATTATTATTATTATTATTATTATTATTATTTTCATTATTATATGGTACAAAGTTTTGTGTGAGGTGAACAAACTTATGACAAACACAAGCCAGAACACGGAACAATGGGTATAAATTGGATATGAGAACTGCAGAAGGCCTATTGCTCCATATTTTCTCTTGCTGCTTCCATATTGGTTCTGGGTCTTGAAGTGACCCCGAAGATATATATATATATATATATATATATATATATATATATATATATATATATATATATATATATATATATATATATTGACTTGAAAGGGTTGGCACTGATTAAGGTAGGTTGTTGATTTATGTAAATAGTGAGAGAGAGAGAGAGCCAAGTGGGCACTCATGGAGGCGTTTGAAAAAAAAAAATTATTTTTTTATGGTCTGATTAATTAAACAACTACAGTGCAGTGTAATTAAAATTACAGCTTACATGCAAACTTTTATTTAGCATTATAAAAACTTGCGCTAATTAAATATATATAGCAATACTGCAGCAACATTGCAGAGGTAAGTCCCAGGTATGCATCATTTATTGAAAATTAATATTTATTCCTTCAGAATAATAATAAATGTACACAATTCAATTATAATTAAAAGCCCATCTGTTAAACAGCTCGTAGCAATAAAATGATATAGGAAAAGTCTTACGCCTTTAACCAAACCTAATTTATGTAGATAAAACACTGTTGTAGAAAGTGCACACGCACACACACACACTATTGCAGAAAGTGCACACACACGCACACTATTGCAGAAAGTGCACACGCACACACACACACTATTGCCGAAAGTGCACACACACACATACACAGTTGCAGAAAGTGCACACACACACACACACACTATTGCCGAAAGTGCACACACACACACACACACACAGTTGCAGAAAGTGCACACACACACACACACACTATTGCCGAAAGTGCACACACACACACACACACACACAGTTGCAGAAAGTGCACACACACACACTGCCATCTTGCACCGTCTGCAAGTCTGGTTCCCGCTTGTCTCATGACGGCGTATCGTTATCACGAGGAGCAGGAGGAAGGAGGCGGGGAAGTGGGAAGGAAGAGGAGGGGATGGAAGAGGAACTATAGGGAGGCGGGGGAGGCACAGGTAGACAGGAACGAGGCGGGATGATCGTTCACGCTGATTGAAGGTAATGACTGGAAGAACAGTGGGAGAGTGACTCATCAGGGGCAGTGTATGTGGGGGGTAATGGGAGAGAGAGAGAGAGAGAGAGGGAAAGAGGGAGAGAGAGAGAGAGAGAGAGAGAGAGAGAAAGAGGGAGAGAGAGAGGGAAAGAGGGAGAGAGAGAGAGAGAGAGAGAGAGAGAGAGAGAGTGCCACTACATAACCCTCCAGTGCCACAACATACTCCTCCAGTGCCACTACACACCCATCCAGTGCCACTACACACCCATCCAGTGCCACTACACACCCATCCAGTGCCACTACATACCTCAAAGTAAACTAACAAGCTAAAACTAGAAGCCGTGCAAAATAAGACGCTAAGGAGAGCAGCAAAACACCGTCCACCATATGATCAGACAATCCAGGAGCGCCACGAACTCCTGAACACACAGCCACTAAACATCTGGCCACAGCACCAAGCCATCAAGGTGTGGATGGAACACCATCAAAATGTTAAGAGTAATCTTTCTACCAATTGGTTTTTCTAAGATGAAACTCCTCACCCCCCCCCCCCCCGCACAGTTGGTGGCCCAGGAGCTAGGATCTACTTAGTGGAAACCGAGCCTCTCAATGCATAATTCCTAGATGAAATATTGACCAGTCCCCCCCCCCCCCCCCGCCCCAAAAGCTCAGGCAGAACACAAAAAATGAAACTTCATAGAAAAATGTGTTTGGAGAACTGTGGAAGTTATAAATTGTTAAATCTTTGTTAAAATAATCAGTGACAAATTCTGACAGAGAACCTTGGAGAGTCTCCGGGAATTTCTCCCACGGAGAACTTAGGAACAACTTGAAACACAACATTAAATCCTGAGACGTTCAGCCGCCGTATGAAAAAATAAAATAACGAAGAATCCGCACGAAGAATTATGCAAATCAAGGGATGGGTATTCAGTCACCATTGGACAAATTAGTGAAAGTCTAACGAAGATATATGACATTCTCGAGAAGATTCGGTCGCCACAAATTATCTTATTGATAGGCCCGAGTTGTGTTCATATTAAAGCGGGCGTCGAGGGCGTCGAGGGCGCCGTAGGGGCGAGGCGGCCGGGGCCGGGCAACGGGCGTCTCGACCTTATGACCCGCCCATCACCTTAAACACATCCCCCCGGGCACATTAACTGCTGCTGGCAAACCCTGATGCTCCTCTGTTTATGATGAAGAGCTGACTGATGCAGCCCGCATGGTGGTGGGGGAGGGGGGGGGGGAGGGGGACGGAAGGTTGGGGGAGGTGAGCAGGAGGAAACTAAGGAGGTGGAAGAGGAATGGTGCCTGGGATGGGAGGGGGAGGGAAGAGGTAGTGAAGAAGGGGAACAGGGCCACGGAAGGAAGGGGGGTTCCTGAGGATGATGGGACAAAGGAGAAGAGAAGAGGAAAAGGAGGGACAAGTGGATAGGAACTATTAAGGGAGGGGGAGGCGGGAGGGGGGGAAGGGGAGGGGGGAGTCGGGGGGTAACAGGAAGGTCACCTTATGGGGGATGTGAGTGGGGGGAGGGGGAGGGGGTGGTAACAAGAAGGTCACCTTATGGGGGGTGTGAGGTGGGTGGGTGGGGGGGGGGGGAGACATCAGGAGTAGAGGCGTGCACTGTACACCTCAAGGGTCGTCTCCTGTGTGCACCAGCTCAACACACTTAGTGTATTTGCTCCTCAAACAACCTAATTGGCCAGGAGTCGTAGGTCGCCTCCTTAATGGAGATTACTAATTCCAGTTTTAAAGATTCGTGGCGCAGAGGTAAGATCAAATCAGCAGTTTCAAGACGGTAGAGGTAACGGTGATGCAGGTGACAGTTATACGGGTGATGACACTGGTGCAGGCAGCAACAGATGTTCACAACCAGCTGGGGGCACACAACCAGCTGGCGGCTTACAACCAGCTGGGGGCTCACAACCAGCTGGAGGGCTCACATAACCAGTTTTACTGGGCTCACACACAGCTGGGAGGGGGGTGGTGGGGGCTCACAATCTACATGACGGGGCTCACAACAGCGATCTATTGAAAAAAAAGAGTGGTGTAATTGGGTCATCTCGCACCACTTTTATCAATAATTGGTTTTAAGCCTTGCTGGGGGGACTTTTTGAGCGCCGGGGCTGAATGTCGCGGTAATGTATCAAAAGACTAACTCCAGCGCCATCAAAGACACCAAACAAATCTAATATGCTGAATTTCAAGTATCATATAATTTAGACGTAAGGCTATTTTTTTGGTAACAATTTGCACAACATGGCGGATATAATCAGTGTTTGAGCGCTGAGTCTGAATGCTTAGTGAAATTTGCTTCAGTTGGCGGCTTTTGTTGGTACAAAAAAAATACAAAAAACAAACAGGATTGCTCGCATTTTTATTGCCCATTAAGCGTGTAATGAATCAGCCAAGCTCAGCCAGCTGTAAGTTTAACTTATTACCAGTTGGAATATAACGAAATAACGTTTTTTTCATGAAGTAACGTTATATGTGTATATATTAAGCGAATATTAGGCTAGGCAATTATGGCCTGGGCCACCCTCCCTCCCTCCCTCCCTCCCTCCCTACCCGCTCCCTGTTGAGTACAGGAGAGGTGAGTGTAAACACTGTTGGGGGCCCCTGCCTGCCTCCTCCACACACTGTTGGGGGCCCCTGCCTGCCTCCTCCACACACTGTTGGGGGCCCCTGCCTGCCTCCTCCACACACTGTGGGGCCCCTGCCACCCTTCCCCATTCACTGTGGGGGTCCTACTATCCTCCCTCCACAAACTGTGGAACCATGCTATCCCCTTCCCACACATTGTTCGGCACTGCCTGCTACCCCCCCCCCCCCCCCCACACACACAGCCTCTTCCTACTGACCTTTGGTAGTCTCTTTTATAAAGTTTGACCACAAATTGGCCTCTGTGTCCTCTCGATTTCAGTAGGCCTGAAAATCTCTGCACAAGACCTGTCGAAAACATCCCAGGACTAATCACAATTAGTCCTGGATCCGTGATCGCAGCCCTGTAAGATTCTTAGAGGCATGGCTAAGGTGAATCAAATTACGTTTAGCCTGAGCAGGGGCAAGGACGAGAGGACAATTAGAACCCCCCCCCCCCGCCGGACCTATATAATACAGCACATCTTCAGCGTGAGAATACAGAGCAAGTGAGAGGAGTCAAGAGGCGCGAGGCACTTGCCTTCACATCCACCCCAAAGGTACGACAGTATGTTAGATCCAGCAGGCTAAGGAGCCGTTGCAATAAAGTCGACCAGTGACTGAAAGAGGTTCCGAGCAACTAAAGCTCACCTTTGCCACCACATTATAGGTCAGAACACACTAGGCTGCAGAGACTTACAACGACACACACACACATAGACAAACCCGAGAATATTTACACAGCCGCCCGAGCGAGCTGAGAGCCGAATTTACATCCCGAATCCGATGAATTTATAAATGTGGAATTTTTCGAATGATATTTTTCCCCACTGCAACACGAATATACAAAGAGCTTTATACCGCGACATATAAAAAAACGGTAATTTTCGTTAACTGTTTAAATCAGAAATGTTTTGATGCCCAGCTGTTAATTTCCATTATGTATCCGCCGCTAATGGCAGCACCGAGGCAACTACATCTCTGAGAGAGAGAGAGAGAGAGAGAGAGAGAAAGGGAGAGAGAGAGAGAGAGAGGGAGAGAGAGAGAGAAACAGACACTGTGCGTGTGCGTGTGTGTGTGTGTGTGTGTGTGTGTGTGTGTGTGTGTGTGTGTGTGTGTGTGTGTGTGTGTGTGTGTGTGTGTGTGTGTGTGCTTACCTAACAGTGCTTATCTATCAGTGTCTACGGAGGAGTGAGGTCTAGCTCCCCATGCCCCGTCTACCAGCCATCTTGTACCCGTTGCCTTACACCGTAACTGTTTTCACGCTCAAAACTCTTTGTCGAACCTGGGCTTGAAAACTGTGGATGGAGGTGGCTTTCGGAACTTTTTCTTTCAGTGCCTTTCATAACTCCATCACCACCGTCACTATCACCCGCCCGTCACTATCACCCGCCCGTCACCATCACCCGCCCGTCACCATCACCCGCCCGTCACCATCACCCGCCCGTCACTATCACCCGCCCGTCACCATCACCCGCCCGTCACCGTCACCCGCCCGTCACCATCACCCACCCGTCACCATCACCCGCCCGTCACTATCACCCGCCCGTCACCATCACCCGCCCGTCACCATCACCCGCCCGTCACTATCACCCGCCCGTCACCATCACTACAAAAACAGATCGTCTACTCTCAGTTTCGAAAAGCAATTACTGTGGTTGTGTGAGTTAATTACCTGGGCTGGGCTTTGTGTACTCTGCTGATCTAATTGATTAAAGTGCCGGCCCTCCCTACAGGGGCCGGGAGCTGTGCTGGGGGCCTCGGTTACTAGAGCACCACCACCCTAGAGCACCACCACACTGGAGCATCACCACACTAGAGCACCACCACACTAGAGCTCTAGTGTGGTGGGTGGGGCTCTAGTACCACCACACTAGAGCCCCACCACACTAGAGCACCACCACACTAGAGCACCACCACACTAGAGCACCACCCCACTAGAGCACCACCACACTAGAGCACCACCACACTAGAGCACCACCACACTAGAGCACCACCACACTAGAGCCCCACCACACTGGAGCAAAACCACACTAGAGCACCACCACACTAGAGCTCTAGTGTGGTGGGTCGGGCTCTAGTACCACCACACTAGAGCCCCACCACACTAGAGCACCACCACACTAGAGCCCCACCACACTAGAGCACCACCACACTAGAGCCCCACCACACTAGAGCACCACCACACTAGAGCACCACCACACTAGAGCTCTAGTGTGGTGGGTGGGGCTCTAGTACCACAACACTAGAGCCCCACCACACTAGAGCCCCACCACACTAGAGCACCACCACACTAGAGCCCCACCACACTAGAGCACCACCACACTAGAGCACCACCACACTAGAGCACCACCACACTAGAGCCCCACCACACTAGAGCCCCACCACACTAGAGCCCCACCACACTAGAGCCCCACCACACTAGAGCACCACCACACTAGAGCACCACCACACTAGAGCACCACCACACTAGAGCACCACCACACTAGAGCACCCGCCCGTCACCATTACATGGGAAATGTAATGGTCCAACGAGGGGATACCAAGGAAGAACAGGGGCGGAGGTGGTGGAAGCCCAGCTGCTACACTTTATCTGGAAGGAAGTCAAATTATCAGAGGAAACCAATGAGCTTGAATACTTACTAGCAACACCTACAGTTGAGGACATGAAAATAGTGGTTGTGGTGTTGACCAGACCACACACTACAAGGTGGAGGGACGACGACGTTTCGGTCCGTCCTGGACCATTCTCAAGTCGATAGCCACGTTATTGCGACACATCGCCTGCAGTGGTTCTGGTGATATATTATCCAACAACAGTAGGCCTGGGGGAAGAATATGATAATCGCAATGAAACTTGCCTAAAAGATAATGGAAAAGGAAGCCACACTGATAAAGGAGGCAAAAGCATCAACACACTAAGATTCAAGTACAAGGTAAACAAAAATCCGTCCCATCCCAAATCCTTATCCTGATCCCCTTCCAAGTGCTATATAGTCGTAATGGCTCGGCGCTTTCTCTTGATAATTCCCTTCGTTTCCCTTCCTGAAACAGTGTATTACAGGCGATGAGTCACAATAACGTGGTCATCGACTTGAGAATGGTCCAGGACGGACCGAAACGTCGTCGTCCCTTCACCTTCTGGTGTGTGGTCTTGTCAACGTATTACAGAGCCAACAAGAGCAAGGGGAGAGGACCCCACCAGCAACACTACTCCTGCTCTTGACCCAACATGAAGCAGATGTCAAGAAGTATGAGAAGCGCCTGGGAGCCAGCGACCACTGGGTACATATTGGAGGTAAAGGCGTTGGCAAGACCAAGAAACAGATGAGGAAGATGAGAGACTACAGACGTGGTGAGGTGAGTGAAGTCTAGTGTGGGAGAGAACTGGAAGGGTCGACAACAAATGAGATTATGGAAGTTATTACACAGACTTTTGCAGATGCGATGGTGCTATACATTCCACTCAAGAAGGACACGGACGGCAAACGTCCCACTCTCTCCGGGGGTCATAGCCTCTCTCTCTTTCTCTCTCCGGGGTCATAGCCTCTCTCTCTTTCTCTCTCCGGGGTCATAACCTCTCTCTCTCTCTCTCTCTCTCTCTCTCTGGGGATCAATGTCTCACTCTCTGCAGAGTTATTGTCTCACTCTCTCTAGTATTATAGTCTCACTTCCCCCCCCCTCCCCCCTCCCCCCTCCCATGTCTTTATTTCACTCTCCTCCGAGCCTTTATCTCGCACCCTTTCGGTTCTTTGTCTCATTCTCCTCGCGATCTTTGTGTAACTTTCACGGGGGTCTTTCTCTCTCTCTTTCTCCCCCCGAGGAATGTGTAGCATTATCCCTGGTATCATTGTCTTACTCTCCAGGGGATCTTCTCCCACTCTTTCCTGGGGTTTGTCTCACTCTCTCCGGGGTCTTTATCTCTCACTCTCCGGGGTCTTCGTCTCTGTCTAGAATCTTTTGTTAGTCGTCTTGAAATTTGTGCTCATCACTTTATGGATCCCGTGTTCCGCCTCTATAACCCAGTGTTCCGCCCACCTGGAACCAGTGTTCCCTCCTTCCTTCAAGATAATTCCTTCAAGATAGTTCCTACCTCCTGGAAGCCCCGGTCCCACCCTCCTGGAAGCCCCGGTCCCGCCCTCCTGGAAGCCCCGGTCCTGCCCTCCTGGAAGCCCCGGTCCTGCCCTCCTGGAAGCCCCGGTCTTGCCCTCCTGGAAGCCCCGGTCCCGCCCTCCTGGAAGCCCCGGTCCTGCCCTCCTGGAAGCCCCGGTCTTGCCCTCCTGGAAGCCCCGGTCTCGCCCTCCTGGAAGACTGATGTTCTTCCTCCTGGAAGCCTATGTCCTACCCTCTGGAAAGCTTGTCTTGTCTTGTCTTCCCTAACTCCGTGATCCTCTTTCCTGGAAGACCGTATTCCGCCTTTCTGGAAACCTGTGCTCGGCCCTCGTGGAAGCCTGTAGTCGTCCTCCTGAACATCTGTGTCCTGTCCTAATGGAAGCCGGTGTTTTGTCCTCCTGGAAACATGTGTTCTCCTGAATACTGTGTTCCGTCCTTCGGGAGCCTGTTTTTGACCGTTCTTGGACCGTTGGTCTAATCTTCCTGGAACCTTTTGTATTCTTTCTGTAACTACTTGTTTCTTCTATGTGATGTCTTACTCTCTTTGGAATCATTATTTGTTATACTTCATGGAGCTTGTGTTCCACAGTGTCGGTAGTCTGTGTTCCAGGGTGCCTGGTGCCTGTGTTCCAGGGTGCCTGGAGCCTGTGTTCCAGGGTGCCTGGAGCCTGTGTTCCAGGGTGCCTGGTGCCTGTGTTCCAGGGTGCCTGGTGCCTGTGTTCCAGGGTTCTTGGAGCCTGTGTTCCAGGGTGCCTGGAGCCTGTGTTCCAGGGTGCCTGGAGCCTGTGTTCCAGGGTGCCTGGTGCCTGTGTTCCAGGGTGCCTGGTGCCTGTGTTCCAGGGTTCCTGGAGCCTGTGTTCCAGGGTGCCTGGAGCCTGTGTTCCAGGGTGCCTGGTGCCTGTGTTCCAGGGTGCCTGGAGCCTGTGTTCCAGGGTGCCTGGTGCCTGTGTTCCAGGGTGCCTGGAGCCTGTGTTCCAGGGTGCCTGGTGCCTGTGTTCCAGGGTGCCTGTGTTCCAGGGTGCCTGTGTTCCAGGGTTCCTGGAGTGTGTGTCTTGGTGTACACTGGCGTAAGGGGCGCGGAAAGGCAGGTGGAGCACGTCTCTCTAACGAGGTTCACCTTCACCTCTCACGTCATTCTTTAACTCCGCCTCAAAGTGGAAGCGGCGTCGCATAAAAGCCACTTCAATCGTCTTCTCCCAAAGCCTCCCAAAATGACTCTCAAATATAGCATCTGGATTCCTTCCCTCCCTTTCCCTCTCCCTCTCTCTTTCTCCCTCTCTCTCTCTTCCTCCCTCCCTCCTAGCCGCCTCCATGCCCCCGGCCTTCCAGACCGAGGGGAAACCGCACTAAACTTCGCTCACTCTTTGTTGTTGTCGCAAGTGTACTCCGGCCGCTTAATGTCGTCCTCCGAGGGCTCGTGTCCTCCCCACGAACACCGGTACGTGAAGCAAGACGTACAAGCGACGCGTGATGCCGTGCTTGAGACAGTCTACAACATCCCCCCTACCACCCCCCTGCACGTCGCTCATATAATCCCCCGTCAACTAGCCCGGGTCGTAACATTCTGGAACGAGACGAGGCAGGAGGGGTAATTTTCCAGGTTTCGACAACATCACTTACTTGTCTCCAGGGCTTTTTGAAATGTAATACTCAGCTGCAGATCATTTTAGCTGTAACCCACTGGGCGCGGCAGGTGACGAGGTGGCTCTTAAGCCGTGGGAGGAGACGGGTGAATATCGCTCGGCCCGCGCGACAGGTGGAGGGGAGGTATATCACGGGATAATGTCAGGATTTAGCGGAATATGCCCTGTGAAGAAACACATAGCATATCATAGAGATGTTAATGCAGTATGAATAATGCAGTTACTGATTTGGGGATGAAAAAGCTTTCTAATTCTAGAATGAAGATAGCTGGATTTTCAGAATGACAAGTCTTTAAAATTGTAAACAGCTCGTCATTATCCAGCCTCGTAAATGGCGCTGCAAGGAACTATAACAGTTTATCAACCGCAGCCAGAACTTAACACCGGGAACATTTAAAAGTTAAGTGAGACAAGGAGTGGCTGTGGAGGACGGAGAGGGAGGGGGGCCTGGAGCTTCAGGTTAGGAGTTGTGGAGGAGCAGGTCTTAGGTGGGTGAGGGTGATGGGAGGAGCAGGTCTTAGGGGGGTGAGGCTGACCTTACGGTGATGGGAGGAGCAGGTCTTAGGGGGGTGAGGCTGACCTTATGGTGATGGGAGGAGCAGGTCTTAGGGGGGTGAGGCTGAGTACCTTACGGTCTAAAGGTGCGCAAGGGTAGGTCCTCGGGTGATCTTACGGTGAAGAGTGACGGGGACTGACTTATCTTACAGGGAGGACGGAGGCTGATCTTACAGTAAGGAGGCGCTGGAAGACAACACGCAGGAAGGTGGGCAGCCCCGGACGCTAACATTATGTATCCGGCTCCGGTACACCAAGCCAAAGAGCCAGCACCGAATCGTTTACATGTCTTAGAAACAGCAAAGGTTCTTGACAGAACACGTGACTACCCAGCTGACACCCAGCCAGGCTCACTAAGCTCTATAACAACAATAGTATCTATGCCTTCTTAGATATATTACTCGTCGGTTATCTTAAGCTTTTTTTTCAAGTTTAGTTCATTTATTATGCACCCCATACCCATCATTCTGAACCCCCAAAAATTAATTTAGCTAAGCTAGTTACAGTCTTGATAAACTATAGTTACAAAATTTAATACATAGTTATATGAACAATAGGTTTGAATCGGACCACAAGTACAGTCTCTAAGCTAAGCAAACTTACATATGTAGTGAGCGAGCATCATAATTGATATGTTTATCCTACACAACCCCCATCCCATCCCATCCCATCGAGTGGGCAGTGGTGGATAGGTTACAATCACTCAGTTACTACCTATAGTTGGCAGAATGGGAATATTTGGTTAGAATTCCTAGTAATAGAACTGTATAAAAGTTTTTGTATGGAATATTTTCACATTTCTTTAACACTCATTATAGGAATTGTCTTTAAGTTCACGTATCATTTCACTTATAGGAATTGTCTTTAAATTCACGAATCTTTTCTCACTCCATCACATAGTGACGGAGGCTGTGTGAATAATTTTGCTGACACATTTTACATTTGGTCAAGTCTATACATCAGCAGGTAAAGATAATTTTCCAGAGATAAACGATGCAAAAAATGCACGCGGAAAAATAAAGATATATTTTTTAATTCATCTTTATTTTTCCAATAAATACGTTCAATAAATTATTGGATATCTTTTCCAATCACAATATTTTGGAAATATATTTTTCAATAAATATTTTATCCATAAATATTTGTCAAATAAATTATTGAATATATCCAATAATTCAAGAAATCATTTAATTTTCCAGATCAAAATGATGCCCTAGACACACAAACGGCTAGTATAGCAAGACTAGTGGACTAGTGTCACCAAACTAGTAGGATACTATTGTAAGAAAACACATTAATTATATAAAACTTAGTCAGATATATAGGAGTATGCAATAGAATGTATGACAATGAGAACTCACATTGTATGACACAGAGTACACACACATTGTATGACACAGAGTACACACACATTGTATGACACAGAGTACACACACATTGTATGACACAGAGTACACACACATTGTATGACACTGTGTACACTAAACTGTGGGAGCTGTGTGATGACTGCGAGAGCAGAATGTGTGTGTGTGTGTGTGTGTTATGAGTGTGAGGGGGAGTAACGAGTGTTTGAGAGGAGTGAGGAATGTGTGAGGAGCGTGAGGGGCGTGGAAGGAGGGAGGGAGGGACACCATGGCAGATCAATAGAGAAGACAAGGTTGGCCACAGGTACGGGTATCCCACACACAGCCACACTCCTCTCACATCATCTCTTCCCTCCCTCCCTCCCTATCTTCCACCCCCTACCATCTTCACTCCCTAACCCCCCGCCCCCCTCTCCCATTCCTCCTCCTATCCTTCCCACCCCCCTTCCTCCGACCTCTCTTCTCTAAGTTGTCTCCACTCTTGTAATGCGTTTAGGTCTTTCCCCCACGCCATGGTGACAAGAGATATATTTTACCTTTACTTTTATATGTGTGTGTGTGTGTGTGTGTGTGTGTGTGTGTGTGTGTGTGTGTGTGTGTGTGTGTGTGTGTGTGTGTGTGTGTGTGTGTGTGTGTTGTGTGTGTGTGTGTGTGTGTGTGTATTCACCTAGTTGTGCTTGCGGGGGGAGCTCTGGCTCTTTGGTCCAGCCTCTTAACCGTCAATCAACTGGTGTACAGGTTCCTGAGCCTATTGGGCTCTATCATATCTACACTTGAAACTGTGTATGGAGTCAGCCTCCACCACATTGCTTCCTAATGCATTCCATTTGTCAACCACTCTGACACTAAAAAAGTGCTTTCTAATATTTCTGTGGCTCATTTGGGCACTCAGTTTCCACCTGTGTCCCCTAGTGCGTGTGCCCCATGTGTTAAATAGCCTGTCTTTATCTACCCTATCAACTACTCTCAGAATCTTGTACGTGGTGATCATGTCCCCCCCAACTCTTCTGTCTTCCAGCGACGTGAGGTTTAATTCCCGTAGTCTCTCCTCGTAGCTCATACCTCTCAGCTCGGGTACTAGTCTGGTGGCAAACCTTTGAACCTTTTCCAGTTTAGTCTTATGCTTGACTAGATATGGACTCCATGCTGGAGCTGCATATTCTAGAATTGGTCTGACATATGTGGTATACAAAGTTCTGAATGACTCCTTACACAAGTTTCTAAATGCCGTTGTGCGTGTGTGTGCGTGAGTATGTGTGTATGTATTCACCTAATTGTGTTTTTTGGGGGGGTTGGGGGGAGGGGGGGGAGTCGCGAGCTTCGGCTCTTTGGTCACCCTTTTTAACCGTCAATCAACTGGTTTTCAGATTGGGATCTTTCATAACTAATTTGAAACTGTGAATTGTTTGATGCCTCCGTCACATTACTGCCTAGTGCATTCCATTTGTTAATTTATCTGAAAAGACGTTAGTGTGTGTGTGCATGCGCGCGCGTGTGTGTGTGTGTGTGTGTGTGTGTGTGTGTGTGTGTGTGTGTGTGTGTGTGCGTGCGTGTGTGTGCGTGTGTGTGTGTGTGTGTGTGTGTGTGTGTGTGTGTGTGTGTGTGTGTGTTTTTAATGAGTCTATTCGAGTGGTCGGACTGCATAAGGAAATAAACATTTAGAGAAGAAATCCCCCAAACTATCCTCGCCAGAAACGCCACAGGGACCAACTTGAGACAAGTTTCAGGCGTGAATTACATTTGTGGGGGGAGTTGGCGGGGAAAGTCTCAAGTCCGGAGTCTGGCCAGAAGGTCGGAGGTCGAGGGGGTAATTGGACTTGATAAATGTAACCAAGACCCAAGCTGTCCAAGCCTAAGTTAAGCTTCTGGATTAAGTCCTCCTGAACGAGCACACACACACACACACACACACACACACACACACACACACACACACACACACACACACACACACACACACACACACACACACACACACGTCACATACCTGTGTTGTCATGTGTTATGTGGCGTTAATTACCTTATGTAAATGTTGGGTTTATAGGTGAAATATGTAATATATGATGGTTTCATGTGTTTTGAAACTCTCAAAATATCGGGAGCTGCAGTTTAATGCTGACAAATGTACAGTTACGAGGCTAGGTAATGATGATGATAGAGTTAGAGGATATCAGCTGGATGGGGTTGAGATCGCGAGGTCGGATTGCGAAAGAGATCTGGGAATCATTACTAGTAAGAATTTAAAGCCAAAAAAATCAATTCATAAATGTTCGAAATAAGGCAAATAGGACACTGGGATTTATATATAGAAGCGTTAGGAATAAAACACCTCGAGTTATTCTTCAGCTGTATTTCTTCAGGAATTATTTTTCAGCTGTATCCTGCTCTTGTTAGGCCGCTATAGGTTATACAGTGCAGTTTTGGTCGCCATGCTACAGAATGGGGAGCCAGTCGGAGCCGGTCGGCCGAGCAGACAGCACGCTGGGCTTGTGATCCTGTGGTCCTGGGTTCGATCCCAGGCGCCGGCGAGAAACAATGGGCAGAGTTTCTTTCACCCTATGCCACTGTTACCTAGCAGTAAAACAGGTACCTGGGTGTTAGTCAGCTGTCACGGGCTGCTTCCTGGGGGGTGGAGGCCTGGTCGAGGACCGGGCCGCGGGGACACTAAAGCCCCGAAATCATCTCAAGATAACCTCAAGAATGGACATAAATTCACTTGAGCGCGTCCGGCGTAGCATGACAAAGTTAATCCCACAAATTAGAAACCTTCCACGTGAAGACAGACTTGAAAAAACACTTAATTTACATTGTCTTCAAAGGCGAAGAGTTTGGCACGACAAGATTGAAGTAATACAGTAAGGTATTAAATAAATCAACACTATAACACGAAACAATGGGTATGAATTGGCTACGTTTAGATTTAGGAAAGACCTGGGTAAATACTGGTTCGGTAACAGCTGGGTTGTCGATTTGTGGAACCAATTACCGGGTAACATAATACCACATGGGATACCTTGATTGTTTCAAGCGTAGGTTAGACACATATATGAATTCGTTTGGGTGCATATAAATAGGAGCTGTCACGTATGGGGCAATAGGCCTTCTGCAATTTCCTTGATTCTTATGAGAAATAAGAATCAAGGTAACTGCAGAAGGCCTATTGGCCCATACGAGGCAGCTTCTATGTATAACCAAGGAGCTATGTTCTGTCTGTCTGTCTGTCTGTCTGTCTGTCTGTCTGTCTGTCTGTCTGTCTCTCTCTCTCTCTCTCTCTCTCTCTCTCTCTCTCTCTCTCTCTCTCTCCCTCTCCCCCTCTCTCCCTCTCCCCCTCTCTCTCTCTCCCCCTCTCTCTCTCTCCCCCTCTCTCTCTCTCCCCCTCTCTCTCTCTCCCCCTCTCTCTCTCTCTCTCTCTCCCTTTCTCTCCCCCCCCCTCCCTCCCTCCCTCTCTCTCGTGCCATCCCTCTAATCGCTATTATCTGCCGCCATTCACAAGAGATCTCCTCCCCAGTATTGATTACCGGCATCATGGAGGTTCATGGTCGGCTCCTCTTGTTTGTCTCCTCTCTTCCCCTGGTCACTCTCCCTCATATACCTGTGTCACGTGCTCTATATACCTGTGTCACGTGCTCTATATACCTGTGTCACGTGCTCTATATACCTGTGTCACGTGCTCTATATACCTGTGTCACGTGCTCTATATACCTGTGTCACGTGCTCTATATACCTGTGTCACGTGCTTTATATATCTGTGTCACATGCTCTATATATCTGTGTCACATGCTCTATATATCTGTGTCACATGTTCTATATATATCTGTGTCACATGCTCTATATATCTGTGTCACATGCTCTATTTATCTGTGTCACGTGCTCTATATACCTGTGTCACGTGCTTTATATATCTGTGTCACATGTTCTATATATATCTGTGTCACATGTTCTATATATATCTGTGTCACATGCTCTATATATCTGTGTCACATGCTCTATATATCTGTGTCACATGTTCTATATATATCTGTGTCACATGCTCTATATATCTGTGTCACATGCTCTATTTATCTGTGTCACGTGCTCTATATACCTGTGTCACGTGCTTTATATATCTGTGTCACATGTTCTATATATATCTGTGTCACATGTTCTATATATATCTGTGTCACATGCTCTATATACCTGTGTCACGTGCTCTATATACCTGTGTCACGTGCTCTATATACCTGTGTCACGTGCTCTATATACCTGTGTCACGTGCTCTATATACCTGTGTCACGTGCTCCATATACCTGTGTCACGTGCTCTATATACCTGTGTCACGTGCTCCATATACCTGTGTCACGTGCTCTATATACCTGTGTCACGTGCTCCATATACCTGTGTCACGTGCTCTATATACCTGTGTCACATGCTACATCTGCACACCCCTCCCCCCCGTCTCTTCATCTCGACCCACGTTCACCTATCATCCACTCTCTACCATTCATGCTCCATCTATAATGCTCTCTCTGTCTCTCTCTCTTTTTCTCTCACTCAACCGCTCTCCACCTCTCATTCCCTCTCTCCCTTCTCCTCCCCCTCTTAATCCCCTCCCTTCTCAGTCCTTATTCCCCCCTCTTAATTGCTCTCTCTCTCCCTTTCAATCCTCCTACTCTTAACTCCTCCTCATCTCTGTACCACACAATGTCTCTTCGTTATTCTCCTCACAACCTCTGCCTATTTGACGAATGGAACTTTTAGTGGTCCATATTTGTTAGGTTCATCAGGATGTAGGCGTTGGGCGATCGTTTTAATGTTGTTGTACCTTACCTTCTGATGCACCGCTTCGTGTGACGATGAATCACAATAACGTAGCTGAAGTATGTTGACCAGACCACACACACTAGAAGTTGAAGTGCTCTGCAACTAAATCGACTTGAGAATGGTCCAGGACGGACCGAAACGTCGTCGTCCCTTCAACTTCTAGTGTGTGGTCTGGTCAACACCGCTTCGTTGTCAGACCAAATAACGTTTGGTCTGACAATTTGGCAAATGAATGGCTTACAGGGTTTGTGATATATGATGAGCTGCTGAGTCAATTTGGGTCAAAGTACGCGTCTTTAAAGGTGATTTTTGTTTGGAAGTAAACTAGAGGTTCGTTTTTAAGTTACAAAATTTGTAACTGTACCGTGTACCTGCAAAATTCTCATGGAAATTGACACGGGAAGAGAAAAATGTGAAACGGGTGGTAGACACAAAATAGGGGGACTCGGGTGGAAACTGAGTACCCCATATGAGCCGCGGGGACGTTAGAAAGATTTTTTTTTTCAATGTCAGAGTAATTAAGAAAGGGGATGAACGCACTAGGCAGTGATGTGGTGGAGGCTGGCTCCGTTCACGGTTGTAAATGTAGATATGATATAAACCATTAAGCTTAGGTTGACTGATGGTTTGAGAGGCGGCCCCAAAGAGCACAAGCACAACCCCCCCCCCCCGCAAGTAATAGGTGAGTAAAATTGTGTGAGTACACACACACACACACACACACACGATAAGTATGTGTTGTGGTTCAACACATTAGGTTCAACACTGTATGAACATAACTACCCTGTTTAGTGTCAGAGTAATTAACAGGTGGAATGCATTAGGCAGTGATGTGGTGGAGGCTGACTCCATACACAGTTTCAAATGTAGATATGATAGAGCCCAGTAGGCTCAGGAACCTGTACAACAGTTGACTGACAGTTGAGAGGCGGGACCAAAGAGCCAAAGCTCAACCCCCGCAAGCACAAATAGGTGAGTACACACACACACACACACACACACACACACACACACACACACACACACACACACACATACACACACACACACACACATATACACACACACACACACACACACACACACACACACACACACACACACACACACACACACACACACACACACACACACACACACACACACATTCCATACACACTTCTATTTAGTGTTTTTTTCATCCCCTAATAATAGGGCGACAGGAAAATACCACAACACTACCAATGGAAAGATTTTAATCAGAAAATGAAACACCGCGATCCTTTAAAACTTACAAACCAACACAATATAATCCGGGCTAAAAGTCTGAAGAGTTTTAGAGAAGCGTGTCAATGACCATCACACGCGGCGCATTGAACAGTTTTTGTTCAGCTCAGTAATTGTTCAGCTCATTAAACACTTTTCCTCAGTAATCACAGGCCAAAGGTCATGGGGCAGCCACCACTGGCCAGGGTTGAGGGGGGGGGGGGGGGGTGTTAATGGAGGGAGTGTGGTCAGATTGTAATAGAGTAGAGAGAGGGAGGAGGGAGGGAGTTTGGCCCAGCATGTGATGGAGTAGAGAGGGAGACTCTTGGGAGACTCGGGTTTACTCTTGGGTGCTCAACAGTAACTTGGGATCTGAGAGTAAACCCAATTGGTGGATCATGTTCCAGGGGGAAGCTGTAAGGTGAGGCTGTGGGAAAGGAATGCTGACTCTCAGCCTGCTGATTCATTCTCTCTCTCTCTCTCTCTCTCTCTCTCTCTCTCTCTCTCTCTCTCTCTCTCTCTCTCTCTCTCTCTCTCTCTCTCTCTCTCTCTCTCTCTCTCTCTCTCTCATATATATATATATATATATATATATATATATATATATATATATATATATATATATGAGAGAGAGAGAGAGAGAGAGAGAGAGAGAGAGAGAGAGAGAGAGAGAGAGAGAGAGAGAGAGAGAGAGAGAGAGAGAGAACGGTGAAGCACTCAATGACATCATCAAGAGAAGTTTGGCTACAGCTGGGTGTCCAGCACAAAGGGAACCCCAGTTGTGCAGACCTGACAACAGTCAAAAACGCCCAGATGGAGTCACCCTGCAGCCGTGGAGGGAAGGTAAACAGGTCGTGTGGGACTACACGTGTGCGTCTACATTGGCTGATACCTATCTACCTTACAGCACAGTTGAGGGAGGCGGGGCAGCCACCTTCAGGGAGACCCAGAATACCTACAAGTACAGGGACCTAGAGCGTTGTTACAGGTTCGTGCCGATAGGCTCTGACACTCTGGGCGCCTGGGGTAAATGTGCACTTAAGTTATTAAAGGAGGTGGGCGAGGAACTCATTGGGAAAACTAGAGACCCACGAGCGGCCAGTTTCCTGTTCCAGCGCCTCAGTGTCGCAGTTCAGAGGGGAAATGCGTGCTGTATCCTGGGTACGCACCCAACCTCCGAGGAGCTGGATGATATCTTCGAACACTGATTGCTATATTGTCATATATATGTGTTTGTTCTCTGCAAACTGTAGCATTGCAATAAAATAAAATGAAAAAAAAATAATAATAATAATAATAGGGGTGGTAGGAGAGGAAAAGATTAAAGTGTTCATTGAGAATCCACAAGGTTTTTCTCTGAATACCCTTTATTTTCTTCTTCGAGGCTGTGGGTCCCTACAATTGCACCAGAGGTGGTACCCCCTAATGTGTATGTATGTATGTATGTATATATATATATATATATATATATATATATATATATATATATATATATATATATATATATAAGCCTATACTTGCATAAACCACAAGTGAAGATTAACAATCTTTGGACAACACCCACCAGTGGGCCTCGAACCCAGAAAGCACAGCTACCTTCCAGTAGCTGCCATAACTAGTTCGCCTTAACCCACTACACCATCAGACCCTACAAAAGAAGTAGAGACTACGAGATATATATACACCTCAAATATCTCCACTTCCCGAGGGCACTAGACAAGTGAGAGGTTACTATACGTTTTTTCATCAAGCCACTGTTTGATTGTTAATCTTCACTTGTGGTTTATGCAAGTATAGCCTTATAGCATGGACACGAGTTCTCTCACAATAACAGTGGCTGTTTTGGCTTTGTCTAGTCGGTCCCTTACGTGAATTTTTATCCCAGTTCTATTGATCATGAGTCCCAGTATTCTGCCTACCTCCGCATATTGGATCGGCTGGTTGTCAAGGATGATGGGGTCCGGGTTTGTTTTCGCAATGTGTTATCTGGAACTTTTGGTTGTTTGTGCTAATTTTCCATTGCTTCTCTTCTGTTTGTGAATTCAATTGCTGTCTTGGTCTTGTCGGCTAGTAGCGGCTTTGAGGGTCCTGTTTGGCATATTATTTGGGTGAAATCAGCGTATGTGATGTATTCTCCATGTTGGGGTTGGGGTAGGTCAGCTGTATACATGTTGAATAGAGTGGGGGAGAGGCAGCTTCCTTGCGGTACTCCACCTTTCAGTTCTATTACGTCACCCAAGTAGCTGCCGATATTGAGCCTAAAAGTTTTGTTGTTTATAAAGCTGCAGAGAGTAGCAGTAAATCTCTGTGAGAGTCCTAGCTCAGATATCTTATATTTTAAGCCTGTGTGCCAAATTTTGTCGAAGGCTTTCGAAATGTCTCTAAGTACTATATTACACTGATCTTTTTTCGACATGGCTTTGGCTATATGCTGGTATATCAGGGCTATAACTGTATGGGCCCCTCTGCGGTTTCTAAACCCATGCTGCCTGGTGTTATACTTCCCTTCCTCTTCCATATACTTCACAAGTCTCTGAGTGATAATTTTTTTCGAATATTTTACCTGGAACTTCGAGGCGGGAAATTGGCCTGTAATTTTCAGTTTGGATTGGGGGGTTTTACCTGGCTTGGGGATTAATCTGATTGTGGCATTCATGAAGTATGTGGGGAATAGTCCAGATGCAGACCCTTAGTCTGAAACCCCAAGTCTCTTGGGCAGGAAGGTAGAGCGACGGTCTTGCTTCATGCAGGTCGGCGTTCAATCCCCGACCGTCCAAGTGGTTGGGCACCATTCCTTCCCCACGTCCCATCCTAAATCCATGCCACTTCTAAGTGCTATATAGGTTATCTTGAGGTTATCTTGGGAAGATTTCGGGGCTTTGGTGTCCCCGCGGCCCGGTCCTCGACCAGGCCTCCACCCCCAGGAAGCAGCTCGTGACAGCTGACTAACACCCAGGTCCCTATTTTACTGCTAGGTAACAGGGGCATAGGGTGAAAGAAACTCTGCCCATTGTTTCTCGCCGGCGTCCGGGATCGAACCCGGGACCACAGGATCACTAGCCCAGTGTGCTGCCCGCTCGGCCGACCGGCTCCCAAAGGTGCCGGTCGGCCATAGTCTTAATGGTTTGACGCTTTCCCGTGATAATTCCCACTCCCACTCCACACCCCCCCCTTCCCTCCCATTCTCAGTTTCCACACCCACCCACTCACCACCACCACCACCACCCAGCCCCTCCACCCTCCGCCCTCCGCCCACCGCCCACCGCCCACCGCCCTCCGCCCACCGCCCACCGCCCACCGCCCACACATATCACCAGTCAGTTCTCACACCACCCACCAAGATCTCTCGTGAATTACGTGTTTAGAAATATATTTTATGACAGGGAAAAGTTGACAAAAATCTGTCCTCTCGCTCCTTCCCGCCAATTTAAAAACTTCACAAATTTAATCTGCAACTTTATTTTTTTGTTCGTGTAGCTGGCTTGTCGTAGGAGGAGGAGGAGGAGGAGGAGGAGGAGGAGGAGGAGGAGGAGGAGGAAGGAGAAGGAGGAGGAGGAGGAGAAGGAGGAGGACAGTGGTCGTCTCATACCTGATCGACACAGGTCATTCACCACACACACACACACACACACACACACACACACACACACACACACACACACACACACACACACACACACACACACACACACACACACACAGGGGCCGGTGGCCGAGCGGACAGCACGCTGGGCACGTGATCCTGTGGTCCCGGGTTCGATCCCGGGCGCCGGCGAGAAACAATGGGCAGAGTTTCTTTCACTCTATGCCCCCTGTTACCTAGCAGTAAATAGGTACCTGGAAGTTAGTCAGCTGTCACAGGCTGCTTCCTGGGGTGTGTGTGTGTGGTGTTAAAAAAATAGTAGTAATAGTTAGAAACGGTTGATTGACAGTTGAGAGGCGGGCCGAAAGAGCAGAGCTCAACCCCCGCAAGCACAACTAGGTGAATACACACACACACACACACACACACACACACACACACACCAACTTTACCTTAGTATTGAACAACTTCCGGGACTAAATAAAGTACACTTGCTGGTGTACTAATTATAGTCTGGTGGGACGACCTCTCAGTAACTCTTCAGCGCTTGGTAGGCCTATGAGGCCAATACCAAGCCAACCGAATCCAATTCTTCCCAGTTTATTGTTTTGACAATGCTATACGGCGCGAGGAACATCCCAGCCAATCTCAATCGCTTTGGTATTCAAACTCGTCATGTGTTATATATCGCATAATGTTAGAATGTTTTAGTGGTGAGCGTTCGCCAGGGATACTGACGCGTCTCAAGGCTGTCCCAAAACTCAGGTGTCCATTACACCAAGTGTCAACTTTGTGAAAGTGTCGAATACACCATGTGTCAACTTTGTGAGAGTGTCGAATACACTATGTGTGTCAAACTTTGTGAAAGTGTCGAATACACCATGTGTCAACTTTGTGAAAGTGTCGAATACACCATGTGTCAACTTTGTGAAAGTGTCCAATACACCATGTGTTAACTATGTGAAAGTGTCGAATACACTATGTGTCAAAATTTTTAAAAGTGTCGAGTACACCATGTATCAAACTGTGTGAAAAGAGAGAAAATTCATTCTCTTGAACATTATATTAAAGAATGTCCCATATTAATTGACTTTCGGCCCCCCTCTCCCCCTCCCCCCACCTCACTGAGTTGAGATATGCTAAGCTCTGTAAATATAATGTGATTACTGGAACACTTGATGATGTACTGGACGTGCAACTAAAATGTCTTTGTAATGCTGCAAATGTGTAAAATATGTGATGTAATTATAATCTGAGCTTGTAAAAGCACTCTAATTTTCCACCTGCAGCCCACGGGGGACTGCAGTTTAATTGTAGTCCCCCGTGGCGCAGTGGTAAAACACTCACCAGGCGCTTCGCGAGCGATTTGGCCAGGGTTCGTATCTTGGCCGGGAGAGGATTGACCAGTGAATAAACGGGTACCTGGTTGTTAAACGATTTAGCGAGTCGTACTCCGGGGAAAATTAGGATTAAGGACCTGCCGGAAACGCTATGCGTGCTAGTGGCTGTACAAGAGTGTAAGAACTCTTGTGTATATAAATAAAATATCCCCATCTTTTTTTTTTTTTTTTTTTTTTTTTTTTTTTTGAGATATATACAAGAGTTGTTACATTCTTGTACAGCCACTAGTACGCGTAGCGTTTCGGGCAAGTCCTTAATCCTATGGTCCCTGGAATACGATCCCCTGCCGCGAAGAATCGTTTTTTCATCCAAGTACACATTTTACTGTTGCGTTAAACAGAGGCTACAGTTAAGGAATTGCGCCCAGTAAATCCTCCCCGGCCAGGATACGAACCCATGACATAGCGCTCGCGGAACGCCAGGCAAGTCTTACCACTACACCACGGAGACTGACTGTGGTTGAGTGTTTCACTACACCCCGCTGCTGCTGTTCTCTCCACCTGACACTGTACCACAGACGGAAACATGTATTTGTTAACATTTGCCATTGTAACAGGACTTAAATACCATTTTTTTTATTATTATTTTCTACCACAAACATGGCCACACATTTACAATGCTAACCAGCATATATACATTTTCTTCTGTCCTCCATGGACAGGGTTAGAGAAGTGTTAAACATATAGTTCAAGGAGTTTATTGAACAATCAACCACAGAAGGGGATTCGGTGCTTTTAAAATGCTAAGCTAACCTACATACGTAAATACATAGATACACAGATTTACGTATGCCCTACATAAAGTGTTCGATGTGTCTTTTACATAGTGTCATTAATGTGCCATTGTGTGGCTACAAACTCAACAGCGCGCCGCACTGAATGTACGAGGAGAGATCTCGATCTATCCCTGTCTATAAGACAGAAGAAATGCTTATATTGAATGATTTTTAAAACACCCCCCCCCCCAAAAACAAAAAAATGCTACTGATTGAAACGTTGGGGTTATTTCTCCTCGTTCGTCTACGCTGAATTCATGGGTTGAATAGTCTGCAAACACACACATCACTATGAACCCTTCGAGGGTTCGATCCCAGGCCTCCAGGGGTCTCCCAACCAAGAGCACTGGTACCATAACCACCACACCTGAGGCTCCTCAGGTATCAGAAGATGCCTCAAGATACCCTAAAGGACTCAGTTGAAACCCAGGTTGCCTTACTTTTGGCCATATCGTGGCCTAGTGGTTTAAGGCGTGTGCTTAGGAGTACCCACTATGCAGGTTCCAATCCTCTTCAAGGGTTCCTACTGACTTGTTCAGTGATATATCACGTTAATGTGCAGTATATCTTGTCTCTTTAACTTCGTCAAGTGGTGTCTTAATATTGCTTTTCTCATAAAGCTATATAGAGCAGCTTTGGTTGGCCATTATATCTTCCTCAGCATTGTGGTTTAGAACTGCCTCTCAGCTTCCCTGATGCCTCTCTCTAGTTTATGTGATGGAGTTCTAAGACGGTTCAGTAATACGACTGTTGCATGGCTCAAGGCTCCGGCGTCGACAATATAAGAAGGTGATATAGAGAGGTTATTTACCCCTTGCCTCGGGCGACCGCTCTTGCCGACACCTGGTGGTTCTGGCCCACACTCCTGTGTTCTGCTGGGGGAGAGGGGAAGGAGGAGAGGGGAAGGGGGAGAGGGGAAGGGGGAGAGGGGAAGGGGGAGAGGGGAAGGGGGAGAGGGGAAGGGGGAGAGGGGAAGGAGGAGAGGGGAAGGAGGAGAAGGGAAGGAAGAGAGAGGAAGGAAGGAGGACGTAGATGGGAGGAGAGGCACACACACTGGGCGAGCCACCGAAGAATAGGTGATACGATAGAAAGCTCGAAAACGCAATGAATACGATAAGAAAAAAGAAGATAAACGACAGGAATAGACTCAACGCAACAGAAGTAGAAACAAGAACGGCAGCACCAGCTTACACTAGAGCAGCACCAGGGGGAGACGCGTCAACACCCAAGGCAGGCCAGGCAGCAGCCACACCAGGCGGAGACCCTGCAGTAAGGCAGCAACAAGAGTGCCACACGTCACGAGAGCCACGACACGTAAAACTTGCTCACAATATAGACGGTCGCCGCAGTGCCACAAGTCGAGACAACAGCAGTGCCATCAGCACCAGGACCCCAGAGTGAGTGAGAGAGAGTGAGTGAGAGAGATATTGAGTGGTGTAGAGTGAGAGGGTAAGGGGTGGGGGGAGAGTAGAACGAGGGGAGAGGTGAGGGGTGAGCTCAGGTGACAGTGGTGGAGCAATATTGCTGGGCCACTAACAAGGGGAGCTGGACAATGTTATGGTGAAGGGTGATACAGGGGGAAGCCCGCCCCCTGCAGCCTCTCATTGTGGACGCTTTTATTGAAATTCTTTGTAAAGAGAGGGGACGCCGGTGAGGGTAGAGGGGAATTAGTGGATGTAATTGGCTAACTCACAGCTTTAATTAGGAGAGCGGGCGTGGCGCGGAGCTCCGACACTCCCCCTCACATACTTCACCACTCTACTAAGTGTTCAAGTGAACACTTGGCTCCACATAATGGGGGGTCTGAGCACATATTAACCCAGAGTAACATGTGAACACCTGACCAGCCGCCTCTTGGATGGTTATATGAGAATCAATCGACTTGTTTGCTTTTTACATCTCGTGTGCCAGGTAAGTCCACTACTGGCTCACCATAGCCCGTGCTGCTTGGAACTTTTGGGTTCCCAGTAGCTGAATCTTCCACAAGAACATTACTTGCCTGTTACTTAGCCAATCAGCGCGGTTCGATATAACTGAAACAATCATCGGGATTGGTTATCAGTGGACCAATCAGCGGGCGTCGATGAGGTCATCAGAAGTGACATCATGACGGGATTTTGACCTAACAGATCAATAGGCTCCTGTGACCCCTCCGGCCGGCGCTGTTGTGGAACTTCACTTGTTTTGACTCAATCTGCTGTCATTGTTTTCAATTCAATAACAAGTAAAAAAAAAAAGTATGGCGAGATATGAGTGTTGATGAATTGAGGCAGCGTGTATGGTGGCTACACTGCCTGGTGGACACTGATGAACGGGTCCTCAGTGTGTATAGCCGTACAATGATTGGTGGATATTAACCAATGAGTCCTCAGCATAATAGTTCTTTTGTTTTTATGAAGGGTGTGTGTATGTGTGTGTGGGGGGGGGGGGGAGAGGGGAGGCCATGCCGTTCAGAATAAGTCATGAACTAACTGCAGGAGGAGGAGTTGCTACACCCACTGCTACAACCACTGCTACAACCACTGCTACACCCACTGCTACAACCACTGCTACACCCACTGCTACACCCACTGCTACACTCACTGCTACACTCACTGCTACACCCACTGCTACACCCACTGCTACACCCACTGCTACATCCACTGCTACAACCACTGCTACAACCACTGCTACACCCACTGCTACACCCACTGCTACAACCACTGCTACACCCACTGCTACACCCACTGCTACAACCACTGCTACAACCACTGCTACACCCACTGCTACACCCACTGCTACAACCACTGCTACAACCACTGCTACACCCACTGCTACACCCACTGCTACACTCACTGCTACACCCACTGCTACACCCACTGCTACACCCACTGCTACACCCACTGCTACACACACTGCTACAACCACTGCTACAACCACTGCTACAACCACTGCTACACCCACTGCTACAACCACTGCTACACCCACTGCTACACCCACTGCTACACACACTGCTACAACCACTGCTACAACCACTGCTACAACCACTGCTACACCCACTGCTACACCCACTGCTACAACCACTGCTACACCCACTGCTACACCCACTGCTACACCCACTGCTATCCCCACTGCTACAACCACTGCTTCAACCACTGCTACACCCACTGCTACACCCACTGCTACAACCACTGCTACAACCACTGCTACACCCACTGCTACACCCACTGCTACAACCACTGCTACAACCACTGCTACACCCACTGCTACACCCACTGCTACACCCACTGCTACACCCACTGCTATCCCCACTGCTACAACCACTGCTACAACCACTGCTACACCCACTGCTACACCCACTGCTACACCCACTGCTACACCCACTGCTATCCCCACTGCTACAACCACTGCTTCAACCACTGCTACACCCACTGCTACACCCACTGCTACAACCACTGCTACACCCACTGCTACAACCACTGCTACAACCACTGCTACAACCACTGCTACACACACTGCTACACCCACTGCTACAACCACTGCTACACCCACTGCTACAACCACCACTACAACCACCACTACAACCACCACTACAACCACCACTACAACCACTGCTACACCCACTGCTACACCCACTGCTACAACCACTGCTACACCCACTGCTACACCCACTGCTACAACCACTGCTACAACCACTGCTACAACCACTGCTACAACCACTGCTACAACCACTGCTACACACACTGCTACACCCACTGCTACAACCACTGCTACACCCACTGCTACAACCACTGCTACAACCACTGCTACAACCACTGCTACACACACTGCTACACCCACTGCTACAACTACTGCTACACCCACTGCTACAACCACCACTACAACCACCACTACAACCACTGCTACAACTACTGCTACAACCACCACTACAACCACTGCTACAACCACCACTACAACCACTACTACAACCACTGCTACAACCACTACTACAACCACTACTACAACCACAACTACAACCACTACTACAACCACCACTACAACCACTGCTACAACCACCACTACAACCACTGCTACAACCACTACTACAACCACCACTACAACCACTACTACAACCACAACTACAACCACTACTACAACCACCACTACAACCACTGCTACAACCACTACTACAACCACTACTACAACCACAACTACAACCACTACTACAACCACCACTACAACCACCACTACAACCACTACTACAACCACCACTACAACCACTACTACAACCACTACTACAACCACCACTACAACCACTACTACAACCACCACTACAACCACCACTACAACCACTACTACAACCACCACTACAACCACCACTACAACCACTACTACAACCACCACTACAACCACCACTACAACCACTACTACAACCACCACTACAACCACTGCTACAACCACTACTACAACCACCACTACAACCACCACTATAACCACTACTACAACCACCACTATAACCACCAGTACAACCACTACTACAACCACCACTATAACCACTACTACAACCACTACTACAACCACTACTACAACCACCACTATAACCACCAGTACAACCACCACTACAACCACCACTACAACCACCCCTACAACCACCACTACAACCACCACTACAACCACCACTACAACCACCACTATAACCACTACTACAACCACCACTACAACCACCACTACAACCACCACTACAACCACCACTACAACCACTACTACAACCACCACTACAACCACTACTACAACCACTACTACAACCACCACTACAACCACCACTATAACCACCAGTACAACCACCACTACAACCACCACTACAACCACCACTATAACCACCAGTACAACCACTACTACAACCACCACTACAACCACCACTACAACCACCACTACAACCACCACTACAACCACCACTACAACCACCACTACAACCACTACTACAACCACCACTATAACCACCAGTACAACCACTACTACAACCACTACTACAACCACCACTACAACCACCACTATAACCACCAGTACAACCACCACTACAACCACCACTACAACCACCACTATAACCACCAGTACAACCACTACTACAACCACCACTACAACCACCACTACAACCACTACTACAACCACCACTATAACCACCAGTACAACCACCACTACAACCACCACTACAACCACCACTATAACCACCAGTACAACCACCACTACAACCACCACTACAACCACCACTACAACCACCACTACAACCACCACTACAACCACCACTACAACCACTACTACAACCACCACTATAACCACCAGTACAACCACTACTACAACCACTACTACAACCACCACTACAACCACCACTATAACCACCAGTACAACCACTACTACAACCACCACTATAACCACCAGTACAACCACCACTACAACCACTACTACAACCACCACTACAACCACTACTACAACCACTACTACAACCACTACTACAACCACCACTATAACCACCAGTACAACCACCACTACAACCACCACTACAACCACCACTACAACCACTACTACAACCACCACTACAACCACTACTACAACCACTACTACAACCACCAGTACAACCACCACTACAACCACTACTACAACCACTACTACAACCACTACTACAACCACTCGTCACGTCCCAACATTTTCTAATCACATAAATATCATTTTCACCCAAAGTTCATTACTTCACACTCGTATAGCGACAGATCTAGAGCCCACCACCAGGCCCCCCGTGACCACAGTGCCAGCCAGGGGGTCAGAGGTCAGACTCATTATAAAACCTGAGGCTTCCAGGACTATTTTACCAGCGTCAAAAGACTGACTTGGGGCTCAGTTTCGTATCACGTGGGAAGTCTTTTCTCAGCAGTTTTACACTGGGGAAAAAATATGTTCCTTCGTAAAAGTAGTCATTGATATTAGGGTGATGAGAGTGAGCGAGGTGGACATGCTGTAAATACCGGTCAATGGTTCCTGCCTCTCCCCCGTCCTTCAACCTGCTGCTGCCTCGAGATTAAAGAGATAAGAATCAAGATTCAGGTAAAGGATTGAATACAGAAAGCAAGAACAGTGGTAACAAATACTTAAACTGAGGAGATTCCGTAGGTCATCAGGAGCATGTAACTACACATGTACAAGGCTGTGTAGTCCAGCTGCATCTCCAGTACCCGCCTGTACCACGACCTGTCGCGAAGGAAATGCAGGATACAAACACCCTTGGTGCAGGGCAACACTTGGCGCTATGAAGAAATCAGGAAATCAGGATTTTCTGATTTCTACAACCACTACTAATCACACAACTACAACTAATCTACAACCACTACCACACACACACACACACCCACACATACACACACACACACGCACACACACACACACACACACACACACACACACACACACACACACACACACACACACACACACACACACACAGGGGTCTGGTGTTGACCAACACACACAACAACACACACTGGACAAGCCACTAAACTTTATCTTCCCCTCAACACTTTTACACCATCCTGAATATTCAAATTTTCCGCCTTCAATCCCTCTCCCCTTACCCAACCCTTTGTCAAATAACTTCAAACATTGTTATCTGGTGTTCACTCACACACAGTGATCTCGTGTTCACCCTCCTGCACACACACACACACACACACACACACACACACACACACACACACACACACACACACACACACACACACACACACACACTTAAAAAGTGTGTGTGTGTGTGTATTGGTGTCCACCTTTACATTATCCATTAGCGAATTCAATCAGTAAATTAGGACCTGGTTGTAAAGTGACTGTTTGGTCGTGTTCCAGTGAACACTAAAACAAGACTTAACCCATGCAGGAGGAACAGGAAAGCTCTATAAATGCCGCATTACACGAGTTAAAAAAATTAAAAAAAATTGAGGGAGTGCCGCAGCTTCACCTGCTGGACCCGTCTACACAGGGTCAATTATCTTGCCCTCAGGTAATCATTTAACGAAGGAGGAGGGGAATTGGTGGAGGGGGGGGGGGAGTGGGGCTAGCCAGGGAGGGGGGGGGGAATACTGGTTGGGGAAGATGGGGGGGGGGGGTAGTCGCTTTTAATAACCAAAACCTTCAGATTCATCATATCTTAACTCACGATGCTGGTATCGACCCGTTGTCTCCACAAAGGCAGTGTCGGCCGCCTTACCAGACGGTCAACAAACATGACATGACGCGTGCATGACATGCCGTCACCGGTGGGATGACATGTTCAACAATGTACACACTCGAAAACTGTCAATTACTCGTTACTAATAGCGCTGTCAAGAGCGCTCTTAGTAACGGGGTAGTTACGGGCGAGGTAGTTCCGTTGGGGGTGTGGTCATTAAGAAGCTCTATTGTCCCCCTCCCCCCCCCCTGGGGAGTGTTGAGGGCTCACTATGTGTTTGATGTGAATATTGTGCAACACATTAGTACTCAGGCTGAACATGTTATGAATAGTGGTGAGAGTTATGGTGGGTTGTGCTCTATGATGGGTTGTACTCTATGGTGGGTTGTACTCTATGGTGGGTTGTACTCTATGGTGGTGTGTACTCTATGGTGGTGTGTACTCTATGATGGTGTGTGCTCTATGGTGGGCTGTACTCTATGGTGGGTTGTGCTCTATGGTGGTGTGTACTCTATGGTGGATTGTGCTCTATGGTGGTGTGTACTCTATGGTGGTGTGTACTCTATGGTGGTGTGTACTCTATGGTGGTGTGTGCTCTATGGTGGGCTGTACTCTATGGTGGGCTGTACTCTATGGTGGGTTGTACTCTATGGTGGTGTGTACTCAATGGAGGGGTGTGCTCTATGGTGGGCTGTACTCTATGGTGGGTTGTGCTCTATGGTGGTGTGTACTCTATGGAGGGTTGTGCTCTATGGTGGGCTGTACTCTATGGAGGGTTGTGCTCTATGGTGGGCTGTACTCTATGGAGGGTTGTGCTCTATGGTGGGCTGTACTGTATGGTGGGTTGTGCTCTATGGTGGGCTGTACTCTATGGTGGGTTGTACTCTATGGTGGTGTGTACTCTATGGTGGTGTGTACTCTATGGTGGTGTGTACTCTATGGTGGTCTGTACTCTATGGTGGTGTGTACTCTATGGTGGTGTGTACTCTATGGTGGTGTGTACTCTATGGTGGGCTGTACTCTACGATGGGCTGTACCCTGGAGGCAATTTAATGCATTAGGCAGTGAGGTAATGGTGCCAGACTCCATACACAGTTTCAACTGTAGATATGATAGAGCCCAGACGGCTCAGGAACCTGTACACCAGTTGACTGACAATTGATAGGTGGGGACCAAAGAGCCGAAGCTCTACCCAACAAGCATAATTACGTGAGTAAACACACCCACACACACACACACACACACACACACACACACACACACACACACACACACACACACACACACACACACACACACACACGCACATGAGACTGCTATACAAACTTGAGAGGCAGGCAGGAGTAAGCGGAAAGGCCCTAGTATGGGTGAAGAACTACCTAACAGGAAGGAGCCAGAGGGTAATGGTAAGGGGCGAAAAGTCGGACTGGCGAACAGTAACAAGTGGAGTACCTCAAGGATCGGTGCTGGGACCAATCCTCTTTCTAATTTACGTAAATGATATGTTTACAGGAGTGGAATCATACATGTCAATGTTTGCAGATGACGCAAAATTAATGAGAAGAGTTGTGACAGACGAGGATTGTAGGATCCTCCAAGAGGACTTAAACAGGCTGCAGAGATGGTCAGGGAAATGGCTACTGGAGTTTAACACCAGTAAATGTAAAGTTATGGAAATGGGATCAGGTGACAGGAGGGGAACTACACAATGAAGGGGAACAGCCTACCTGTAACGATTCGAGAAAGAGACCTGGGAGTGGATGTGACACCTAATCTAACTCCTGAGGCACATATAAATAGGATAACGACAGCAGCGTACTCTACACTAGCGAAAATTAAAACTTCATTCAGAAACCTAAATGAGGAAGCTTTTAGGGCGCTTTACACTGCCTACGTGAGACCCGTCTTAGAGTATGCCGCGCCATCATGGAGCCCCCACCTGAAGAAACACATAAAGAAACTGGAGAAGGTTCAGAGGTTTGCGACGAGGCTTGTCCCAGAGCTACGAGGGATGGGATATGAAGAGCGGCTGAAGGAACTGAACCTTACGACACTAGAGAAAAGAAGGGAGAGAGGAGATATGATAGGGACATATAAAATACTCAGGGGAATTGACAAAGTGGAAATAGATGAAATGTTCACACGTAATAATAACAGAACGAGGGGACATGGGTGGAAACTGGAAACTCAGATGAGTCACAGAGATGTTAGGAAGTTTTCTTTTAGCGTGAGAGTAGTAGAAAAATGGAATGCACTTGGGGAACAGGTTGTGGAAGCAAATACTATTCATACTTTTAAAACTAGGTATGATAGGGAAATGGGACAGGAGTCATTGCTGTAAACAACCGATAGCTAGAAAGGCGGGATCCAAGAGTCAATGCTCGATCCTGCAAGCACATATAGGTGAGTACATATAGGTGAGTACACACACACACACACAAACACACACACACACACACACACACACACACACACACACACACACACACACACACACACACACACACACACACACACACACACACACAGATAAATGAGCAGACTGCTTATTTCATGTCTTCCAAAACTCAGTTGACAGAGTTGCAATTCTGAGAGGTCTTCCCCAGCGTGAGATGAAGGGGGCGCAGGGACGTATGAACAACATTTTTAACACGAGTAAAAGGGCACATGTCAGAAGACGTCAGAGAGGTTACTTGGAGAAGGTAGGACACAAGACTCCTCAAGAAACACTGATATTACCACGCTATTTCCTCCTTTGTGTTCGTGTCGTAACTATAGGGTTTGCAATACCTCGTCTGCGAGATCTGCAGACGGTTCAAAACTTACGAGGCGAGACTCATTAGGATTATACGGGACTCCAAGGTAACTTAGACCAGCTGCAGATTTGTTCCAATAAATGGTTTCTGGATTTCAACATCAGCAAGTGTAAGGTGATGAAAATGGGACGCTATAAGAGGAGAGAAAGAGGAAGTATACAATGAAGGGGAAACTATACCCTCGTGTATGTAACGAGTTGAGAACTTGACCCGGGAAGGGAAGAGAATGATCAGGGGGAAAGCCCCAAGTCATTATGACTATATAGCATTTGGAAGAGGTCAGGATAAGGATTTTGGATGGGACGGCGGGAAGGAATGGCCCGGGAGTGGACAAAACACCAAGCCTAACTTCGAAGGCTCCTAGGATAGAGATATTATGTCCTATCCATAATGAGATTGAGATATAACGGGAAGTAATGAACATAACTGTAATACGATAGACTATTAAGTCACTTAAATTACTGTAGTTAAAAATACAATTATCACAACATTATCACCACATTATCACAACATTATCACAACATTATCACAACATAGTGAATTATGAATATTTGTAGAGTGGCTGATGTATGATGTTGTTCTGGATAGGTAAGCCAGGTACCAGGCACAGCGGATATAAGGAAGGCTCACTGGAGATGAGGTAGGGATAAGGTGGGAAATAAGGTAAGGAGACTCATATATAAGGAAGAGAGGCTTGGAATATATAAGAAATGGAGGGTGAGCGGATATAAGGCAGGGAGTCTCAGTGGGTATAAGGCAGGGAGTCTCAGTGGGTATAAGGCAGGGAGCCTCAGTGGGTATTAGGTTGGGAGCCTCAGTGGGTATAAGGCATGGAGCCTCAGTGGGTATAAGGCAGGGAGTCTCAGTGGGTATAAGGCAGGGAGTCTCAGTGGGTATAAGGCAGGGAGTCTCAGTGGGTATAAGGCAGGGAGCCTCAGTGGGTATAAGGCATGGAGCCTCAGTGGGTATAAGGCAGGGAGCCTCAGTGGGTATAAGGCAGGGAGCCTCAGTGGGTATAAGGCAGGGAGTCTCAGTGGGTATAAGGCAGGGAGCCTCAGTGGGTATAAGGCAGGGAGCCTCAGTGGGTATAAGGCAGGGAGTCTCAGTGGGTATAAGGCAAGGAGTCTCAGTGGGTATAAGGCAGGGAGTCTCAGTGGGAGG
>NC_091193.1:9555989-9583489 GCF_040958095.1 Procambarus clarkii
CCCACAGACATATGTCTGTCCACAGTGATCACCCTATGCCCAGGAGGCCTCCACACTGACCTTCCTCGTGTGTAACACGTCTAGAGTGATTGTTAGGTGCAGTCTTGCTGTGCAGGTGTGGGGGTGGGGTTGCTGTGCAGGCTTGGGGGGTGGGGGTGGGGTTGCTGTGCAGGTGTGGGGGTGGGGGGTGGGGGTGGGGTTGCTGTGCAGGTGTGGGGGTGGGGGGTGGGGGTGGGGTTGCTGTGCAGGCTTGGGGGTTGGGGGGGGGGGTTGCTGTGCAGGCTTGGGGGTGGGGGTGGGGTTGCTGTGCAGGCTTGGGGGGTGGGGGTGGGGTTGCTGTGCAGGTGTGGGGGTGGGGGTGGGGGTGGGGTTGCTGTGCAGGCTTGGGGGTTGGGGGGGGTTGCTGTGCAGGCTTGGGGGTGGGGGTGGGGTTGCTGTGCAGGTGTGGGGGTGGGGGGTGGGGGGTGGGGGTGGGGTTGCTGTGCAGGCGTGGGGGTGGGGGATGTAGTTGCTGTGCAGGTGTGAGGGTGGGGGGTGTGGTTGCTGTGCAGGCGTGGGGGTGGGGGGGGGGCTGGTAATAACATCTCACCCCAGGCAGGACTTCCCTTCCTGGGGAGGAGACACGAACTAACTTTTAACACTGTTGTCAATTTCCCTTTTTTTTGTAGGCTAATAATGGATGACCTCGGAGATCTGCTTAGTCCGTGGAGTGACGTCTCGTGCGCGAGTATTTTCCCCCCTGTTGTGCTTTCATGGACTGGGCTTCAGCTGCGGGGTCTCGCCTCTCAACTTTCCACCGACCCCGTGGGTTTAGGAGTCTGTGAATTAATCTAAATGTATTCAGTTCGATGGGCTTGCAGGATCGAAACGTAGCAGCTCCATTCCAGCTGTAGACTTATTGAATGACTCCTCCTAAATGTACTTGATCAGATTTGCCTTCGATGCTGTGAATAGATGCTGCTTTACCAACAGTTTATTTTGACATTTTTCCATTAATTTACATCTCTTGCGCCAATAAAATCAAATAAAATCCTGATGTCTCTGTGACTCGTTTGATTTTCCAATTTTAATCGACGCCTCTCGTGTCGCCAATGCATATTTTGATTATTGCTTATTTATACACTTTGTAGAGTCCCCTTGAAATTTTTTATTTCGCAATCATGTCTCCCGATTCTTCCTGTCGTCCAGCGTAGTGAGATCCAGTTCTCTGAGTGTTTTATAGCTCATGCCTCTCACTACCGGGTCCAGTCGTGCTGGAAATATTTGTATTTATTTTAGTTATATTTTGTTTTTTATTTTGAATTATTATGTGTTAGTGTGAACACTTACCTAAAGGTGCGTGTAGAGTCAAGCTCAGCTCCCAGACTCTCCTCTAATCGTTACTAGTTTGACGCGATGGCTAGAACCAGTCTTCACCCCGGTCTAAGTGCTACGCTCGATCTGATCTAAGATCTATGATTTGATCTTTTGAAGATGGTTTGCTATTTTATGCATCGTGAGTTTCGATTTATCTCCGACTGGAGAAACACTAGTTATTCAGAATCTTGTAGTGAGCTTAAATGAGGTAAGAGGACACTATAGCGTTCACAGGAAAAAAGCCTATTCACTTAGACACATCGGTACAACGACTGTCTTTGCTTCTTGCAGAGCCGGCGTTCGATCCCGCGATGGAGTAGTTGGGCACTGTTCCTTCACTCATATCGCAGCTCCTTACCGTCATATCCTTCCAAGTGCTGTATAGCCATACTGGCCGAATGCCTCATCCTGATAATTACCTTCTAGAAATAAGAAACGCCACAGTGGGCCACTGGCATGTGTCTAGGTGAGAGAATGTGCTGGGAATCACATCTTGTGAGAGTGTGTCTAGGTGAGAGAATGTGCTGGGAATCACATCTTGTGAGAGTGTGTCTAGGTGAGAGAATGTGCTGGGAATCACATCTTGTGAGAGTGTGTCTAGGTGAGAGAATGTGCTGGGAATCACATCTTGTGAGAGTGTGTCTAGGTGAGAGAATGTGCTGGGAATCACATCTTGTGAGAGTGTGTCTAGGTGAGAGAATGTGCTGGGAATCACATCTTGTGAGAGTGTGTCTAGGTGAGAGAATGTGCTGGGAATCACATCTTGTGAGAGTGTGTCTAGGTGAGAGAATGTGCTGGGAATCACATCTTGTGAGAGTGTGTCTAGGTGAGAGAATGTGCTGGGAATCACATCTTGTGAGAGGCAGGACGTCCCCTTCCTGACCAGGTGAGACGCGCTAACTTTTAACTTGACTGTCAATTTCCTTTCCTTCAGGCGAATAATGAACGAGGTCACGAAGATTGTCTTAGTGTACCCTGCGCCTGGACCTTCCTCTCGGTACTTGCTTATCTGCGTCTTATGTTATCTTGAGATGTCTTCTTGAGATGATTTCGGGGCTTAGTGTCCCCGTGGCCCGGTCCTCGGCCAAGCCTCCACCCCTAGGAAGCAGCTCCGTGACAGCTGACTAACTCCCAGGTACCTATTTACTGCTAGGTAACAGAGGTATCAGGGTGAAAGAAACTCTGCCCATTGTTTCTCGCCGGCGCCCGGGATCGAACCCGGGATCACAGGATCGCGCATCCAGTGTTATGTCCGCTCAGCCACCGGCTCCCAGAGGGAAGTACTGGCTTATGTACGTGAGCTCTAGCTCTCTGGCCCCCGCCCGCTGGCCTAGTTGCAACACTTGGGTTGCAATTGACTTTATTCTGATGGTCGATTTCTTTTTCGAATCTGGAATCGAAGTTGTAGATGGAGGTGGCGTCCACAGACTCTTTTTCTTATCGTTATTTATCATTTGTAATGAATATTAACTCCTCAACTTTAGACAAAACCTAAGTTTATAAACGGGGAAAAACAAAAATTAGACTAGCTTATCTGTTTAGGCTGGACGGTAGAGCGACGGTCTCACTATATGAAGGTCGGCGTTCAATCCCCCGACCGTCCAAGTGGTTAGGCACCATTATTTCCCCCCCCCCCCCACCATCCCATCCCAAATCCTTATCCTGATCCCTTCCAAGTGTTATATAGGCGTAATGGCCTGGCGCTTTCCCCTGACAATTCCCATTAATTATTAATTCAATTAGGGAATTAACTAAACTTTACATTTCCAAATACTCGGAAATTGTTCCTGTTGCTATTAATGAACTTTCTACTTGAAAGTTATCTTTCAAGTAGAAAGTTCAAGTAGATAACTTAAGATAAAGTTATCTTTCAAGTAGAAAAACTAGATTTTTTTTTTTACTTTTTATATAATGTTTATTCAAAATGTTGCTCACTTTAATTCGTCTGTCGTCTGTCTGTCGTCTGTCTGTGCCTGGGAGCGGCAGGTGGAGTGCTTTGATTAATTATTAATTGGATTAATCTTAATAATATTAATCACAAACCACTCTGTTGTTTGCTGTTAAAGATTTGCTACCTGGAACAAAAAGTTCCAAGTAGCACAGGCTATGGTGAGCCCGTAGTCAAGCCACTCTTTATAGTGGAGCCGTTAATGAAGTCCGGGGAGGTCAAGTCTTGAGAGACAAGTCCGGGGAGGTCAAGTCTTGAGAGACAAGTCCTGGGTGGTCAAATCTTGAGAGACAAGTCCGGGGAGGTCAAGTCTTGAGACAACAAGTCCGGGGTGGTCAAGTCTTGAGAGACAAGTCCGAGGTGGTCAAGTCTTGAGGGACAAGTCCGGGGAGGTCAAATCTTGAAACTTGAAATATTAGTTGTGTTAATACGGGTTTAAAAGTCTAAAAGTTGTGAGAAACAGGGCCTGTGTCGTCACGAGACAGTGGTGGTGAAGACGGTGGCTGTACCGTCGTCTCCTGGCGTTCGTGAGACCAGCAGCTGTCTGTGCGGATTCAGAAGACTATTTGCTTCTACTTGGAATTCAAAGATGAAGAAGTCAGCAGGGACGTCCAGTAAGCCGGGCACCCCATCAGCAGGGTCGTCGCTTCTGTCTGCTTGAGACAGCAGCAGCAGCAGGCACGAGGCGGGTGGGGAGGACGGTCCCGTCACTCTCCATTATAGACAGGGATAGGGATAGTCTATATTGGTTTCAGAGCGGGACGGCGGCTGGAGGTGACAGAGGAACGCTCACCCGTCCCGCCTGACAGCTTCTATTACGGGGTATTTGGGTGTCAGTTACAGTTTATCAACGCCTTCCCCCCGGCCGCATACTGTCCGCTCCCCCGTCTAAAAGGAATGCTCTATACAGGGATGTGTCGCGGGCCGCCGTCTTGGCCAGCACACACACACGCGCACGCGCACACACACACACACACACACACACACACACACACACACACACACACACACACACACACACACACACACACACAGGCTATTATAGATAAAGACAGGCTATTTAACACAATGGGCACACGCACTAGGGGACACAGGTGGAAACTGAGTACCCAAATGAGCCACAGAGACATTAGAAAGAACTTTTTCAGTGTCAGAGTGGTTGACAAATGGAATGCATTAGGAAGTGATGTGGTGGAGGCTGACTCCATACACAGTTTCAAGTGTAGATATGATTCCTGAGCCCAATAGGCTCAGGAATCTGTACACCTGTTGATTGACGGTTGAGAGGCGGTACCAAAGAGCCAGAGCTCAACCCCCCCGCAAACACAACTAGGTGAGTACAACTAGGTGAGTACACACACCCACACACACACACACACACACCCACACCCACACACACACACACACACACACACACACACACACACACACACACACACACATGCACGCACACACACACCAGGTGTAGGGTGTGAACTGGGTGTCATTAAAATGGAAGTTCGTAAATAGGATTTCTATTTTATTTGTAGTAATCTCCCAGTCATTATTACATGACCTCCTGCACCTTGTCCTGAGGAGAGAGGAGAGGGTTGAGTCCTTTACTGAGCGTCAGCTGAGTAAAGCCAGGCTTTGCTCCTGTGGATATATATGTATATATATATATATGCGCTCGGCGAACCAAAATAGCTCGCGGGATCGAAGATTCAACTCAAAAATACCAAAAATGTGCTAAGTTTACGAGGGACGAGTTCCATTACTGACAGTTATGTGTCACTTTCGTCCACAACAGGTCGGTGGATCGTATATATATATAGCAGCCTTATTCTCCATTTTAACAGCCAGCTTGAAGACCTTTAAATTAATATTGCAAGCAAGAATGGCTCGTTCAAGTTAGAAGGACTTGAACACGAGAGAGTTCATAATAACAGCAGCAGTCATTGCTTTAGTTAAACCCCTCAAACTGCTCATTTAAAGCGAAGGGCATCTTACCATTTGGGTTTACTTTATGGCCTAATATAACTGCGGACAATTGTTACTGTTAATGGCTCGAATTGGAAGGCAGTTTGGCGCACCATCACTCCTGCATTATGCGCGTCTAACTACCGGACTACTAACTACTAACTACTTATAAGCGCTGCTACCATCCTAAGGGGTTTTAAGAACTCTGAAGACATCAATGAAACCACACCCCCCCCTTGTACTTACTAGTCCTCAGGTATACATAGCAACCATCCCACTAACACCATCCAGACCTCGGGTATACATGGACCGCTGTATACAGTCATACCCCCCTCGTATAATCACACACCACCAGTATATCCATCACTGTCTCGCCCCTCACCCGGCAACCCATCTACAGCCTCCTATATTATAAGGCCCGTCCTCAACTGCCTGCTTTAAAAAAAGCTTGTTAGTGTCCATAATTAAGCTCCACCGCAACGTGCAAAAACTACACGTAAACACACACACACACACACACACACACACACACACACACACACACACACACACACACACACACACACACACACACACACACACACACACACACACGCACACACACACACACACACACACACACACACGCACACGGCGGACCTCGTTAGCCCATAAACATAACAACCAGCTAATAGCTGGTCTAAGGCTGTCATCAGGTCCATCAGAGCATCACCCGACGCGGTAACGAGGCTCAGGCAGCCATAAGCGGAACTCGACGCACGCACCCACTTAACAAACAATAGATAGCTGGCTGAGATAACAGTTGTGATTGGGGTATTAACGGTGTAATTAGCGTGGTCAGCTGGGCAGTAAAATCGAGCCCCACAGCTGGGTAGGAGGGGGGTTGGGGGGTTTTAATGGGGGGTGGAGGGAGGGGAGAGAATGGGAGGTCGGAAGCAGGGGAAAAGGGTGGTCTTGGTTCAGGGTAGATTGCAAGTCAAGGTTGATCATAGGCATATGACAGGGTTAGTCAGGTATGAGACGATAGTTAGGTATAAAAAAGGGGGGTAGTTAAGATATGTGAGAGAGGAGGGGGGAGGGAGGGTAGTTAGACGACAGATGGCTATAGTAACGAGCCACACTACTCTCCTCTCCCTCTTCCCCCTCCCCCCTTGTTTAAGGGCTCATTCCGCTTGTTAGGGATATTGTCTTACGTGTTCCGACCTGCTTGGAGATCAGTCTCTCTCTCGGCCGGAGTAGTAATCTTCCCTCCAAGGAAGAGTTAATCTTCTAAGTAATCTTCCCTCCAAGGAAGAGTTAATCTTCTAAGTAATCTTCCCTCCAAGGAAGAGTTAATCTTCTGAGTAATCTTCCCTCCAAGGAAGAGTTAATCTTCTGTGTAATCTTCCCTACAAGGAAGAGTTAATGTTCTGAGTAATCTTCCCTACAAGGAAGAGTTAATCTTCTGAGTAATCTTCCCTCCAAGGAAGAGTTAATCTTCTGAGTAATCTTCCCTCCAAGGAAGAGTTAATCTTCTGTGTAATCTTCCCTCCAAGGAAGAGTAATCTTCTGTGTAATCTTCCCTCCAAGGAAGAGTTAATCTTCTGAGTAATCTTCCCTCCAAGGAAGAGTTAATCTTCTGAGTAATCTTCCCTCCAAGGAAGAGTAATCTTCTGAGTAATCTTCCCTTCCCTACGATTCAATTCATCATGTGGAATGAATTAGGGCGAACTAAGTAAATCTAACAGGCTCCATGTCCCCGAGTATAGGCCATAAAGTGATGCATATACGTGCACGCAAACACACACACGCAGGCAGACACACGCACGCAAACACACGCACGCAAACACACGCACGCACGCAACACACTCGGCGGCATATATGAGCCTGGCAACTTCAAGCCGTAAAGCAGCCAGCTTGCAGTAATTTTAATAACATCCTGACCTAACTTTGGGCCGGATATTTACGTACCTACTCGCCCCTCTGGGTAATGTACGTACCTACTCGCCCCTCTGGGTAATGTACGTAGCTACTCGCCCCTCTGGGTAATGTACGTAGCTACTCGCCCCTCTGGGTAATGTACGTAGCTACTCGCCCCTCTGGGTAATGTACGTAGCTACTCGCTCCTCTGGGTACTGTACGTAGCTACTCGCCCCTCTGGGTAATGTACGTAGCTACTCGCCCCTCTGGGTAATGTACGTAGCTACTCGCTCCTCTGGGTAATGTACGTACCTACTCGCCCCTCTGGGTAATGTACGTAGCTACTCGCCCCTCTGGGTAATGTACGTAGCTACTCGCCCCTCTGGGTAATGTACGTAGCTACTCGCCCCTCTGGGTAATGTACGTAGCTACTCGCCCCTCTGGGTAATGTACGTACCCACTCGTCCCTCTGGGTAATGTACGTACCCTCTCGCCCCTCTGGGTACGTACCCACTGATTGGAAATCAGTGGGTACCTTGATTGGAAATTAATATTCAACATTTTATGAGTGAATTTCGGCCGATTTTACGCACAATTTGTGAAAACTCGATTGGGTAATGGGATGGGGAAGATGTCCTTACTTGTGGTAATGGTGTTACCACCATTAATGGTGGGGGTAGTTGGTGTCTTGTGGACTTGTAACTATGGTAAGGGGTAGTTGGTGTCTTGTGGACTTGTAACTATGGTAAGGGGTAGTTGGTGTCTTGTGGACTTTTAACTATGGTAAGGGGTAGTTGGTGTCTTGTGGACTTTTAACTATGGTAAGGGGTAGTAGGAGCCTTTTTAACTTGTAACTATGATATAAATATTGTGATATAAATTTTGTGTTGTTCAGGGCACTTAATTTCAGATTATATTTTGAGATTTTTTCGGAGGGAGAAATAAAGATTTAATTAATTACTTCTTGATGTTGTAGGGTCTTATCTGGTGCGTGTTGAAAGTGATCAAATACAGTGTTTAATGTGATTTAATTACTCTTGTGTTAAGTGATTAGATAAGTTCTAGTGATCAATGAAGTTGAATTATCTCAAGTGAAGACAATTGTCATTAATTACACCCAGCTCCTCTTCGTTACTGGAGATGGTTGGTGGCTTGTTAGCTTGTGATAGAGGGAAGGTGTTGACCAGACCACACACTAGAAGTTGAAGGGACGACGACGTTTCGGTCCGTCCTGGACCATTCTCAAGTCGACTGTGATGAGGAGGTAGAGACAGGCAATAAATAGGCAAGTTGCAAGGCAATAGGCAAAGGTGTTGGCGTCTCCCAAAGCCGCCACGTCTTACAAGGGCGGCCACCGTGTCCTTATCCTTGTCCGTGTCCCCCAACTTTTCCATCTCCGTGACTCTTAAGAGCATCATCACCATCCATTTGCTCTTCACAGTATAGCCAGGGTTTCTCCTCACAACTTTTTATCTCTCATTCTCTCATAACAAGAATGATTTTTTTCTCAACAACTCGTTTTCTCTCACCTTCTCTCATCACTCACCTTCATTTACCCCCCCCCCCCCTCTCCCCCTTCTCCTCTCATTACCATCAATTCTTTCCTCCCTCGTGTTAATTATGTTCTATAATTTCCCTATTATATCACCCTTTCCCCTTCACTCCATTTCTTTTTCCCTAGCATCCATATGGCTGATAGAATTCAATCTCAACAAGTGTAACGTAATGAAAATGAGAAAGAGAGAAAGGAGTTCAGCAGGTATGTACAACATAATATAATTCCAGCATTAACACCAGAAGCACACATCAACGGGGTAGCATAGGCAGGTTGTGGCAGGTTGTGGCAGGTTGTGGCAGGCTGTGACAGGCTGTGACAAGCTGTGACTGGCTGTGGCAGGCTGTGGCAGGCTGTGACAAGCTGTGACAGGCTGTGGCAGGTTGTGGCAGGTTGTGGCAGGTTGTGGCAGGCTGTGGCAGGCTGTGGCAACCTGTGGCAGGCTGTGGCAGGCTGTGACAGGCTTTGGCAGGCTGTGACAGGCTTTGGCAGGCTGTGACAGGATGTGACTGGCTGTGACATGCTGTGGCAAGCTGTGGCAGGCTGTGATAAGCTGTGACAGGCTGTGGCAGGCTGTGGTAGTCTGTGGCAGGCTGTGACAGGCTGTGACTGGCTGTGGCAGGCTGTGGCAGCCTGTGGCAGGTTGTGACAGGCTGTGACAGGCTATGGCAACCTGTGGCAGGTTGTGGCAGCCTGTGACAAGCTGTAACAGGTTGTGGCAGGCTGTGGCAGGCTGTGTCAGGCTGTGTCAGGCTGTGTCAGGCTGTGGCAGGCTGTGACAGGCTGTGTATACAAGATCAAAACAGACATGTCCTCACACCACCAACACTTCTTCCCCCCCCTTTCACTATAACCCATTTTCCCCTCACCATCTCTTCATTTCTCCCTCATCCATCACCTGTCCATGTCATCTTCTAACGAATAAAATTATTAATCAAAAGAAATCCCGATTCAATACAGTCCAATTATTGCAGCCCGATTGTCCAGTCATTTGAAAACCAAGTTAATAATTCTATGAACTTTGACTGGAGCGCTTTTGAGAGTGGGTAAATCAAAGCGGGCGAGCGAGGCTGGACAAGATCAAAGACAGCGGGCGCGCGTATTTAGCGCCGCGGCCGCGGATGTGATATTAACGTTATGGAGGGGGGAGTGGAGGCGCGCTCTGGTCTATGTATTTATGTACAGTCTGTCGCTGTACTCATGCCTCGTCTGCTGCCTCTTCTCTCTTCTCTTTCGTTCTTGCCTCTTACTTCCTCGTCTCTCCATCCCTTCCCTCCTTCTTCTCCCTGGTGCTACTGACTCCTCCCTCTCTCTCTCTCTCTCTCTCTCTCTCTCCCCCTCCCTCCCTCTCTCCCTATCTCTCTCTTTTTTGTTAGTATAATTGGATACCATTTGTGCTTTGTTTAGCGGCGCGCTGATAGAGCGTTGGGGATTGTTTATCATGAAGCCCGCACACTCCCTCTCCCCCCCCTCCCTCCATCACCTCCACCCATATGTACTCACTCCTGTCACACCCACTCCTCACCCCGCCCTACTCGCCCCTCCCTCATCCACCACCACTCATCCCAATACCCAACCTATTTTTTATTTTTTTTATTTTGCCCCAAGAGGCGAGTTTATTGGGCAGCGCCACTCATCCTGTGAGTGAACATACCGCCATAGTGACAGTATTGGGCAGCGCCACTCATCCTGTGAGTGAACACACCGCCATAGTGACAGTATTGGGCAGCGCCACTCATCCTGTGAGTGAACACACCGCCATAGTGACAGTATTGGGCAGCGCCACTCATCCTGTGAGTGGACATACCGCCATAGCAGCATGTACAACATTCCCCAATAGGAAGAAAACCCGCTGGGTTGTTCATCCTGTCACTTGTACCCAGACACAGCTGGGACTTGCTTAACTGTCTCAAGTGAACAGCTCCTCAAACAAGAAGATTAACATTTGTAAACTTCTGAAATTTACGTTATCTCGCGGGTACAAAATGAAGGAATCTTTAAAGAACAGTATCTATATTTGACAATTAGTGTTTTCCTAATTCAAACAATGTGGGGTTTATTATTCTACCCATATTTCTAATGTCTCTCAGATGTTCACATTCTCTGAGGTAGTGGTCAAGGCGGTGTCCGTCACTCTCACCACAGACTCTGCAGCTCAGCTGTTGTTTCCCAATGAAATCTCCATGGGTCTGTATCTAAGACGAATTCTTGCTATTACCCTTTCCCTTTCGTCCATAATGATTGGGATTGACAGCTGCAACTAAATTGTACCAGCGCGCAGATTCACTGATTTAGTCTTCTATCCTCCTTTCCTTAATTACCTTGTCACGGTGCCCTTGTTGACAATACCTGCAAGTTGTAGTAGAGTCTTGGGTATAAAAGTATAGAATATGGTGTCCTTCAGCGCCCTCAGCAGCGTGCACATGTGCTCGCTCATACCCACAGAGTCGTTCCACGTGGGAGGGAGGCCACAGGAACTTAAAACATCATTTCCTGGGTTACTGGATGGGGTGAGAATAGCTTGAGCTACCTCATCCCTTTGTGTGTATTTTACCTCAATAAACTTATTTCTATTTCAATTTCAATTTCAATCATTTCCTGATTAGTTAGTACTATCACAGCTCTCTTGATTTTAGCGACTATTACTAGGTTTTCTATCTGTTTTCTTTGTCCCTAAGGCTTTGTAGTGCTGCTTACGAATCGATGTAGATAACTGCACTTTTAGTATTTGTTTCAATTTTGTTAATACTATAACAATGGCAGTTACCTCTGCTGGCGTTGGGGGGCGGCATAGTTCTCAATACGGGCTTTATCTTCATTTCCGTTGCGAAAGACATTATTCCTAATTAGAGTGTATCCTGTTCCAGCCCCTCCATGGGTAGGATTAGATGAACCATCGGCGTAGATTTGATGTAATTATATTTTAGGTTTCTTTATAAATTTCCCCGAAATACATAGGCCTCATTTATTGTGACATCATGTCGGCTTTATCCAACTATGGCACCATCACCATAGTGCCACTCTCAGGGAAGGTGACATCACCATAGTCCTCGAGAGACGAATTATTGGCTAGAGATGTTATGAAGTGTATCACACCGGCCAGAAAGTAGCACATTTAGTGATTGTGATTGAACATTGTGTTAAATAGTTAACAACTCACCACGTGGGAATGCCAACAGTGCCACTACAGGCATTAGTGCCACTACAGGCATATAGTATCGTCACACTGAGATGACAGTGCTAGTGAGCCGTCAACGCAGTCAGAAAAAATGTAGCATTAGGGTTGTATAACCATCTGAAAGGGAAGAAATTACCGGCCATCCTGGTGAGATATCCAGTGAGATATGAACGTGAGAAGAGGGATGCTGCGCCAGACAGCGTCTTATATGAGCCAAGGATTATTTGGGACATAAGAAGAACATAAGAATGAAGGTAACTGCAGAAGACTTATTGGCCCATACGAGGCGGCTCCAATTTATAACCACCAAACATCTCTTTCAACAAACAACATCTTTCATATTAGAACCATTTTCATATTAGACATTTCATGTCTAACCTACGCTTTAAAGAATCAAGGGATCCTTCTTCTATTATGTCACGCGGTAATTGGTTCCACAAATCAACAACCCTGTTACCGAACCAGTATTTACCCGGATCATTTCTAAATCAAAAACATACCAGTAAGTCTCTCCCAGCCACGAGAATCGAACTCTTATCAAATTGGTCGAGTCTACTGCACTATCTTTTACTATTAATGCTGTCCATGGAGGACAGAAGAAAATATATATATGCTGGTTAGCATTGTGAATGTGTGGCCACGTTTGTGGTAGAAAATAATAATAATAATAATAAAAACTATTAATGCTGCAAATATTTACCTCTAGCATTTGTATCATTGCTCTTAGGATATACTGTATATATGTTGTTTACAATAAAATATAACAGAATAAGTGTTGGGGGTTGGAATGCATGATAGTCAAATACAAAATAAATATATATGACTAGATAAACATAGCAAATTGTTTAGCTTAAGCAACACTGGAGTTTCCGAAGCACCTGAGGAGGTAGTCAGATCGTACACAGGCACTTTGATAAGTTTTCTAGTCGTTACTTATATGTATTATATATATCACCAAGTTATGCTGGGTTAGATTATGTTGGGGTTAGACAGATTATATAAACCTTTTGCCAAGCCATATTGGGTACAAAGCCGCCTAACTGTATCCGCACTGAACCCAATACTGTATGTGTGACTACAACCTTTCTGGTGACACCCAACAAGTTGGGTTTAAGATCCATAATAAACATACCATTTACACTACTGGTGGACAAACAGCTTGTATATTGAAATATCACAGTTTACTGCCTTATAACCTGTCTCCAGCTGCAGCCTTAGCCCATCATATCCGGGTCAGAGCCCAGATGGTGGAAACTACAACACGTTATCTTGAGGTTATCTTGAGATGATTTCGGGGCTTTAGTGTCCCCGCGGCCCGGTCCTCGACCAGGCCTCCACCCCCAGGAAGCAGCCCGTGACAGCTGACTAACACCCAGGTACCCATTTTACTGCTAGGTAACAGGGGCACAGGGTGAAAGAAACTTTGCCCATTGTTTCTCGCCGGCGCCTGGGATCGAACCCAGGACCACAGGATCACAAGTCCAGTGTGCTGTCCGCTCGGCCGATCGGCTCCCTACACCTTCACCTTCAAATCACCTTCACCTTCACCTTCACCTTCACCTTCACGTTACACCTTCAAATAAATTATTTTCACCAAAAAATACAGTAGTTCCAGCCGCAGGATATCTCACCCGCCCCTCCTCCCTGACTCATGCAGCTATCAAATAGACTTGCATAATTCGCAATGAATTTGAGAATTAGTCTCAAATTAATCCCAGTCTCCCTTGTGTTGGTCAGTCAAACTTTACCCCATAGGTCCGCTCTGTGGCGCCAACCCTTATACTCCCGTAACTATGTCCAGTCTATTCAACCCTATGATAACCTAATTGTTATCAAATGTGTACAGTTGACTATTGATATTGCAAGAGGAAGGCTCGTGGTGATGACTGGTACGATAACCTGGACGGATATCACCTGTAGGATAGATAACCTGAGAAGTTGTGCCTGGTTGGTCGTCAGAGTTGACCTTAACTTTAACCTCAGCTGTCATAACTTTAACCTCAGCTGTCATAACTTTAACCTCAGCTGTCATAACTTTAACCCAGCTGTCATAACTTTAACCCAGCTGTCATAACCTTAACCCAGCTGTCATAACTTTAACTCCAGTTGTCATAACCTTAACCCAGCTGTCATAACTTTAACCCCAGCTGTCATAACCTTAACCCAGCTGTCATAACTTTAACCCCAGCTGTCATAACCTTAACCCAGCTGTTATAACTTTAACCCAGCTGTCATAACTTTAACCCCAGCTGTCATAACCTTAACCCAGCTGTCATAACTTTAACCCCAGCTGTCATAACCTTAACCCAGCTGTCATAACCTTAACCCAGCTGTCATAACTTTAACCCAGCTGTCATAACTTTAACCCAGCTGTCATAAATTTAACCCCAGCTGTCATAACTTTAACCCAGCTGTCATAACTTTAACCCAGCTGTCATAACCTTAACCCAGCTGTCATAACCTTAACCCAGCTGTTATAAATTTAACCCCAGCTGTCATAACTTTAACCCAGCTGTCATAACTTTAACCCAGCTGTCATAACTTTAACCCAGCTGTCATAACTTTAACCCAGATGTCATACCTTAACCCAGCTGTCATAACTTTAACCCAGCTGTCATAACTTTAACCCAGCTGTCATAACATTAACTCCAGCTGTCATAACTTTAACCCAGCTGTCATAGCCAAGATGGTGTTCTCTGATGACTCAACTTACGGAGAAGAGTGTCGATGATTGATGGTTTCACTGACCAATAATTATCCATGTTTAATGGGTCCATAAATGGAGGAGTCCTAACAACTTAAGTGATGGATGAAAATAATCTTTTAATACGTGGAAGTTCACTGGGGCACTTTATTTATTAATTGTTTTAATTATCGAGACTGTGTGAGATAGCTATAGGGGAGGGGGGGGGGGGGTGATGAAGCTTGAGAGGCAGTGACTGTGTATCAGTCACTGCTCATGACTGTGTATCAGCAGTGAGTCAATCACTGCATACACTTAAATCTTAAAGTTTCAGCCTGACAGGCGTGGGGGACCGCGGTTCAAGTCTCCTACAGCCCAGGTGAATGGAATACTGCATACATACATTGATCAAGATAACATCTGCCATAATTGTACTGCATACAGATTTGTGAAGCATTTTTATAAATACATTAAACAAAATTGACAGATTACAGACAGAGATCACACTAACGTGAAGCATCAAATGAACAAATCCACAAGGGCCGTGACGAGGATTCGAACCTGCGTCCGGGAGCAGGTTCGAATCCTCGTCACGGCCCTTGTGGATTTGTTCATTTAAAATTGACAGATATTCATTATTTGCAATTCATGAAGCCAACTAGTAATTAGAGTGTAGTTTTTTTCCCCCTTGATCCCCTTGATAGGGAGCCGGTCGGCCGAGCGGACAGCACGCTGGACTTGTGATCCTGCATTCGATCCCAGGCGCCGGCGAGAAACAATGGGCAGAGTTTCTTTCACCCTATGCCCCTGTTACCTAGCAGTAAAATAGGTGCCTGGGTGTTAGTCAGCTGTCACGGGCCGCTTCCTGGGGGTGGAGGCTTGGTCGAGGACCGGGCCGCGGGGACACTAAAATGCCCCGAAATCATCTCAAGATAACCTCAAGATAAATTCAAGATAGCCAGATTTACAATAATAATTACAATTTACAATAAACTACCAAAAAATACAATACCACTAAAAAAATAAACTTAATAAAAATATTACATATAAATTCATCCAAAAAAAAGAGGGGATATTTAAGCCCTATAAATATATTTACTCAATTACTTAAGCCTGACAAAACCTTTGTACCAATATACAAAATGTGAATCTGGCAACAGTTACAACGGTACTGGCCAGTACAACGGTACTGGCCAGTACAACGGTACTGGCCAGTGTCCCATACACAAATACATGTATAGATTTGGAAAATACTTTTAGAATGAAGCTGGCAGAATATATCTGAAAGAATATATTTCTCTTCAACACTCACGTAAACATTCAGGCCTAACAGCCTGACCGTACACTCACCACTCATTTCATCCCACTTGATAACAGTCACTATTTATACCGTTCAACCACTCAGGGGTTGAACGGTACACTTTACACTTAAAGCACACTTACCACTTTATTTACATTTAAAAAGTATTCAACCGAGTTCGAATCATTCATCACTGTGTATTCGCATAATCTGATCACATCACTCAGGACGTACGAGAACCGTCAACATTCTGATCGGCAAAACAAATGAATGAAACTAACTTTTTTCAACACATTTATGAAGTGCAGAAGAAACATTTACACTCGCGATGTCTTCCAGAGATGTAAACACAGTCACAAGGAGTGAGCAACTTCCCCATTCCAGCTCAATGGTCCTCATCTCTAATATGATCTCTCAGACCTGGACAACGAAAGCTAATTTTGGAACCCTGAGCTATTGTCTCCCCAGCGCTGAGAGATGTGTACAACTGCGCCCCCCTTGATGAAATGGAGCATCAACCGTTGTACAATGATGTGGCCCAGACAATGTTAGTTAAACAACTGGCCCCAATCAGACTAATTATCTACTTGTCTAATTAGAGCTACTGAAGGAGCATTGGGCTGTCTCAGGCTGGAATTATATTGGGACTCGGTGGAGCAGGTTAACGTGTCAAGAAAGGTCAAACAAGGTGAGTAAGGTGAGTAAAGTCAGACAGCTGGTCAAAGAAAGTCCGGTATCAAGTGGGAAAGAATTAACGATTCCTTTAAGTATATAATTATATATATTATATATTACTGAGCCTTAACTACCGGCAAGCCTTAATTATATAGCGTTGGGCCTAAAGTATATATTAGTAAGTATGTTCAGTGTGTGCCTACAAGCATTCACTGCACAGTAACACTCACCACACAGTAACACTCACCACACAGCAACACAAAAGAGTCGTCACACTGTGTACTGAGCACCAGGGTGAAGGTGTAACACAAGGTACTGAGCATTAAGGTGAAGAGACGACATTATAATAGGTCTATATGGCATTATCTGCCTATTCTTCTTCCTCTCTCTTTCTCTCTCTCTCTCTCTCTCTCTCTCTCTCTCTCTCTCTCCCTCCCTCCCTCCCTTACTCCCCCACTCCAAAGGTCTCAGGGTCAGCTAAGCTAGGCTGGCTAACACCTATGTCATCTTTGCTACACTCTAACATTCACTGCCACTCGTATACCAGGCCTCTCAAAGGTATACCAGACCTCTCAAAGGTATACCAGACCTCTCAAAGGTATACCAGACCTCTCAAAGGTATACCAGACCTCTCAAAGGTATACCAGACCTCTCAAAGGTATACCAGACCTCTCAGAGGTACATATGGCCGTGAGTTCCTAGTAAGCAATTGGTTGCTAGGAATTAGAACTAGCGAATGAGAACTGTGTACGCTTTGCGCACACAGCCTCAATCTCTTCTACTCTCATTCTCTCCTTTCTTTCACAACTCTTCTAATTTTTCCCAATTCCATTTTGTTTTTTGTTGGTTCCTCCCACTCCTTGCGCATCCTCGGCTTCCCTCTATTCCTGCCCACTCCCAGAGGTCAGCGTCTGACCCCTGGACGGTGTTGTTATGAGTTAGTGACCGTCTACTCAACTATATATAGATCAATGGGACAAGATCCTCCGAGGGGTGTAGACATCTGCAATGTCTCACACGTTATATTTAATATATTTAAGGACCAGAGAGTCGATTGAGGCAGAGAGGGTGGAATGAAGTGACTTGTTAAACAACAGGTCGACCTGTTTTACAAGTCGACCTGTCTACAAGGGTTCTAAACAGCCTCCCCTTTACGATTCTTCTTCCCCCCAGATAGCCTATTTCACAAGTTTTCCCCCAAATGAAACCTCGGCTTTACAGAAGGTGAGGTTCAGGAAGTGCAACATTAGCTACCTCGTCAACGTGAGAGCCGCTGCAAGACCAGTCTATATACAGCGTTCTGGTCCCATCGTCGACCACCACTTCAGCTCCAGACGTCTCGGCTGAGGTCAGTGAGAACTCTCCAGCCTGTACAAGCAAGGTGACGAGGAGAGAGAGAGAGAGAGAGGGAGTGTCGGCTGTATAGTGACCTGTGACGCTGGGGGCCATCAAAGGTTTGTAATTAAGGCCTCGGTGGCATGGGTAATGTGGGGGAGGAGTGGGAGGGAATCAGGTCATTAACCTCAGCTGCGTGTCGTCGATGCGTCGCGTCTGACACGATTGGGCTGGGTGGGTGGTGGGTGGTGGGGGGGGGGGTGATGTCTGGCTGAGGACACGTTAAATGATGCAAATTAGACCGCGAATATATATATGTGGGTGATTAATGTCTGCCAACGGTAGACCTCTAGGAGTTGAGTTAGAATTAGATTTTGAAACTCTGTTCGATGCTATTTATAGAAATTATTCCATGATGGCTAGATTAAACGTGTGTATTAGAGTCTAAATCAAACTTAGAGTTTTGATATAGAATAACGAGTAAGACTCATAAATTGAGTAACGAGTAAGAGTCAAAGTGGAGTAAGGAATTCATTTATTCATTATTATCCGAGATTCATTTAATATATCCAAAAAATGTTCAGTACTCAGCTTTGAAAAAGTGGAATCATCTTGTTAGAAAACAAGAAGCTGTAAGTAGGTAATGTGTGTGATCTATGTTGAACACTGCCCTCGTGATGTGTGTGTTGAACACTGCCCTCTTGATGTGTGTGTTGAACACTGCCCTCTTGATGTGTGTGTTGAACACTGCCCTTGTGATGTGTGTGTTGAACACTGCCCTCTTGATGTGTGTGTTGAACACTGCCCTCTTGATGTGTGTGTTGAACACTGCCCTTGTGATGTGTGTGTTGAACACTGCCCTCTTGATGTGTGTGTTGAACACTGCCCTCTTGATGTGTGTGTTGAACACTGCCCTCTTGATGTGTGTGTTCAACACTGCCCTCTTGATGTGTGTGTTCAACACTGCCCTCGTGATGTGTGTGTTGAACACTGCCCTCTTGATGTGTGTGTTGAACACTGCCCTCTTGATGTGTATGTTGAACACTGCCCTCTTGATGTGTGTGTTGAACACTGCCCTCTTGATGTGTGTGTTGAACACTGCCCTCTTGATGTGTGTTGAACACTGCCCTCTTGATGTGTGTGTTCAACACTGCCCTCTTGATGTGTGTGTTGAACACTGCCCTCTTGATGTGTGTGTTCAACACTGCCCTCTTGATGTGTGTTGAACACTGCCCTCTTGATGTGTGTGTTCAACACTGCCCTCTTGATGTGTGTGTTGAACACTGCCCTCTTGATGTGTGTGTTCAACACTGCCCTCTTGATGTGTGTGTTCAACACTGCCCTCTTGATGTGTGTGTTGAACACTGCCCTCGTGATGTGTGTTCAACACTCAAGTCGCACTTCGTCACAAAGAAACATTGTTAAAACCCCCCAAGAGGGAGCTCAGTTAAGGAACACTTACACAACGAGACCCAGAAGATTACAGCTACGATCCCTCAGTGACCAGGGGCCAGATTCACGAAACAGTTACGCAAGTACTTACGAACGTGCACATCTTTTCTCAATCTTTGACGGCTTTGGTTACATTTATTAAACAGTTTATAAGCATGAAAACTTTCCAATCAGCTGTTGTTATTGTTATAAACAGTCTCCTGGTGCTTCGGAGTTCATTAACTACTAATTAATTGTTAACAAAGCCGCCAAAGATTGAGAAAAGATATACAGGTTCGTAAGTGCTTGCGTAACTGCTTCGTGAATCTGACCCCTGAACATCAACACCTCAGATATAACGTCTTGTAAATAAAGACATGCGGGCCCAGCCGAGGCCTCGCTCGGCGTCACCCGTCACTGTGGGGCGCCTCACAGCTGAGTGGATAGCGCTTCGGATTCGTAGTCCTGAGGTTCCGGGTTCGATTCCCGGTGGAGGCGGAGACAAATAGGCAAAATGTTTCTGTCACCCCTGATGCCCCTGTTACCTAGCAGTAAATAGGTACCTGGGAGTTAGACAGCTGCTAGGGGCTGCTTCCTGGGGATGTGTAACAAAAAAGAAGACCTGGTCGAGGACCGGGCCGCGGAGACGCTAAGCCCCGAAATCATCTCAAGATAACCTCAAGATAAGATAATCCTCAACAAATTAAGACACTCTGGAGCGACACTTAAAAATTCTATCAATTGTATTTTTATCAATAAACAACCGAATGATTTCGAGGTTGTATCACAAGATAAGGTACTTAACAAGATCAATTTAGCTACCACGACAAAATATCTCTTATCAGGCATATGAGGATAAGGCTTTAGGATAAGACGGGGGGGGGAGGAGGGGGGAGGGGGAAAGAAATGGTGCCCAACCACTTGGGACGGTCGGAGATTGAACGCCGACCTGAAAGAAGCGAGACCGTCGCTCTACCGTCCAACCCAAGTGGTTGAATGTTGTATCCCACGATATTTCCAAATGCGTAATTGATCACCGGAACACTGTTGAATTATGCTCACTTCTGAATTAAGGTAAATAGGCTCAGGATCAGTGTAGTAAGCGAAGCATCATATATAAAGTTTCCCGTTGGGAGAGCAGAGGATTAATGGTCCAGTCGCCTGGTCGTCTCTATTAGAATGTTGTATGTGTTCTGTGTCCTCCACACGACACAGGAGCGGCCACGGCGCCGCCCTCCGCCACGACCTCCAGCATCATTAATTAACCTGATCAGCTGCTGAGGCGGTGGCGTTTACTCATTTATTTTCCAGACCAATGGCGTGTGTGTGTGTGTGTGTGTGTGTGTGTGTGTGTGTGTGTGTGTGTGTGTGTGTGTGTGTGTGTGTGTGTGTGTGTGTGTGTAATTACCTAAGTGTAGTTACAAGATGAGAGCTACGCTCGTGGTGTCCCGTCTTCCAATGTGTGTGTGTGTGTGTGTGTGTGTGTGTGTGTGTGTGTGTGTGTGTGTGTGTGTGTGTGTGTGTGTGTGTGTGTGTGTGTGTGTGTGTATGTGTGTGTGGGGTTGAGCTTCGAGTCCTTGGCCCCGCCTCTGAACTGTCAATCAACTGGTGTACAGGTTCAATCATATCTATTTTTGAAACTGTGTATGGAGTCTGACTCCGCCACATCACTGCCTAATGCACATCATTTACTAACTACTCTCACACTGAAAAGTTTCTTTATAGTGTCGCTGTGGCTTATTTGGGTTCTCAGTTTCCACCTGCGTCCCTTTGTGCGTGTTCCACCCGTGTTAAATTTTCTGTCTTTATCTACCCTATCAATTCCCTTGATAATTGTGTATGTGGTAATCATATCTCTTCTATCTTTCAGCGATGTGAGGTTAAATTCACGCAGCCTTTCCTTATAACTCGTACCTCGTAGTTCTGGAACCTTTGCACCTTCTCCAGCTTCGTCTAATGCTTCAGCAACATACTCCAGGATTGGTCTTACATATGTGGTATACAAGGTTCAAAAGGATTCCTTACACATATTTATAAAGGCAGTTCTGGTGGTAGTCAGCCTCGCATACACCACTGATGATATACCTTTTATGTGGGATTCATGATACAAGGTTCGACGTGATATTAACTCCTAGATCCTTCTCTCTGTCCGTTTCATGGAGGATTTCGCCTGTCATTTGGTACCTTGTGTCTGGCCTCCTGTTCCCTCCAATGTGCTTCATTAATTTACATTTACTTGAGTTAAACTCTAGTAGCCATTTGTTTGACCAGTCCTTCGGTTTGTTCAGGTCATCTTGTAGCCTCTTGCTGTCCTCCTACATCTTTATCCTCCTGAAGTTATTAGTTAACAGGCGGCTGGAATGTGTGCCTTGAGAAATACATTAATGAGATATAAATAACAACAGTTAGTTTCTTCTTAAGAGTCTACACAAACTCTGCCTCGAGTATGTAAGGGAACTATACGAAATCTGAAGGTAGTGTAGCTAGTATAAACTCTATTAGGCTAATCTTCATCTCTGTTGATGTTCTTATGCGGACTGTCTCCTATTAGGTATGACCTACGGAACTGTTGGAACCTGAAGCATGCAATCCTTTATTTCCAAAACAGCTCTGTTGGTCTAGCGCACTAAGAAGGAACTGTCACAGTTATAAAAAAGGGCGGCCATCATTCATATGTATTTACGGGCTATTCGTGCCCGTGCCACCTCTTGTGGTGGCTTAATCTCTATCAAGAGAGAGAGAGAGAGAGAGAGAGAGAGAGAGAGAGAGAGAGAGAGAGAGAGAGAGAGAGAGAGAGAGAGAGAGAGAGAGAGAGAGAGAGCGCATGAGGAGTTAGTGGCGTACGAGGTTTTTGCATAATTTTTTTTGGAGGAGGAGGCGGCAACTTGGTGGCCGGCCCACTAACCAGTATACTGGGGGATGGCATCTTATATAAATATATATGAGTCAGCTTAAATGGTATTCACGCTACGTTTTGTACAACGGTTCACTCAATGATCCCTCAAGGGCAGCTTATGATCAAGCTCTTGAGTAGTCACTGAGTGAGGTTTTGAATATAGGGCTACACACACACACACACTCACACAGAGGCGGGACCAAAGAGCCAAAGCTCAACCCCCGCAGGCACAACTAGGTGAGTACAAGTAAGTGAGTATACACATACAGATATATATATATATATATATATATATATATATATATATATATATATATATATATATATATATATATTGGTGTATACTGGCAGCAGGTTTTCTTTCAAACATGTTTCATTGAATATGACCGCATATTCTGTATTTATTATTGTAAAATAAATGTACTGTATTTATTATTTAAAATCAACTAGTATTGTAAGATCTGCTCACTTGAGAATGAACCATGGAGGTTCGAAACGTCGTGCAAATTATACAAATAAGTGTAATACACTCTATAGTAAATCACTTCTTTTCTTCACCTTAAAAGTACGAAAATGAGTTTTGGAGAACTCCTATTTCAATTAAGCCCTGATGCTAAGAAAATAGTTAGAGGGATAGAAGCCCTAAACCAGAAAATAATAAATACAGAATATGCGGTCATATTCAATGAAACATATATATATATATATATATATATATATATATATATATATATATATATATATATATATATATATATATATATATATATATATATTTATATAAATATAAATATATATATATATATATATTTATACACTCTGGCCGACGACACTCTGCCCTACGCTTTTACACTTTTAAATGTAAAAGCGTGAGATATGAGCCAATTGCTTTACTCTGAGAACGTAGGGACGGCGGGGCTTGGAGGCTAGCTCGACCCTGCAAGCACATCTAGGTGCGTATACACACACACACACGCCGCACCTGTTCATCCAGCAATAATTGGGGATCTGGTTGTAAACCAATTGGTGGGTCGCGTTCCAGAGAAAACTGGAAGGGTAAGACTTATGATGAATTATGGGAAGGAAAAGCCGCCAGGAGTCAATAGTCGTCTTCTCGATCCTGTACCCTAATGTGGATGAAGATTAAAAATCGTCGGAGAACGGGAATTGGGGAGGAAGGTGGTGGTGGTGGGGGAGGAAGTATTACCGGAATTACCGGAAAAATAGGCAGATGGATCTACAATTTCCTGACTAATAGAACCCAATGTGTAATAGTCAACAAAATCAAATCCGGTCCATCAACCGTGAAGAGCTCAGTCCCACCAGGGTACTGTGCTTGCTCCAGTACTTTTTCTCATCCTCATATCGGACATAGACGAGGACATAAACTACAATACTGTATCATCCTTTGTAGATGACACTAGGATTTTTATGAGAGTAGGCAACATAGAGGACACGGCAGACCTCCAATCAGATGTAGATCAGGTCTTTCAATGGGCTACAGAAAATAATATGGTATTTAATGAAGATAAGTTCTAGTTCTTGCTCTACAGAAAACAAATTAAAATATAAAAACAGAAACCACGTACAAAACTCAGGCAAATCATAACATAGAACGAAAAATCAATGTAAAGAATTTGGGTGTACTGATGTCGGAAGACCTTACCTTTAAAGAACACAATAAAGTAGCCGTCACAACTGCAAGGAAAGTGCAAGGTTGGATAACAAGAATTTTTCACACTAGAGATGCTATACCGATGATGATACTTTTCAAAACGTTAGTGCTCTCTAGAGTGGAGTACTGCTGCACAATGACAGCCCCTTTCAAAGCTGGAGGAATTGCTGACCTGGAGAGCGTGCAGAGATCCTCTACTGCTAGAATCCACTCAGTAAAACATCTAAACTATTGGGACCGACTAAAATGCCTAAATCTGTATTCTCTTCAGCGTAGGTGGGAGAGATACATAATAATTTAAACGTGGACAATAGTAGAGGAGCTGGTCCCAAACCTGCACACAGAAATAACATCACATGAGACCAGGAGGCATGGCAGGATGTGCAGAATATCCCCGTTGAAGAGCAAAGGTGCAACAGGTACTCTGAGAGAGAACTCTATCAACATCAGAGGCCCGAGACTGCTCAACACGCTTCAACACTACACAAGAGAGAACTCGATAAGCACCTCCAAAGGATACCTGACCAACCTGGCTGTGACTCATAAGTCCGGCTGCGAGCAGCCGCGTCCAACAGCCTGGTTGACCAGTCCAGCAACGAGGAGGCCTGGTCGGCGACCGGGCGGCGGGGTCGCTGAGCCCCGAAACCAACACAAGGTAACCACAAAATAAGGTAGGTGGGAGAAAGGGTAGCTAGTGGAGTAGGGGGGGAAGGGCGGGGAGGGAGGGAGGGGCAAGCCTGTGGGCTGGGAGTGGGGGTTGGGGGCTGTGGGGGTGAGGAGGGGGGCTGTGGGGGTGGGGGTTGGGCTGGGGGGTTGGAGGTGCGGTAGTAGTCAGGAGGAGGCAGCAGCAGGCAGGAGGAGGCAGCAGCAGCACCAACAACACCTCAACACCCAGATAAGAACAGGTTACCTGTCTCGCTTTAATTGACCCCCGATACAAGACCCGAAGATTATCCGAAATTGGAACCTTTCATCCCCTGAACTTTTAACCTGGGCTCTCGTGGAAGATTTATGAAGGCTGTCAGTGGGGGGGGGGGGGTCCAGCTGGGGTGGGGGGGTGGGGAGGGGGCGACACACACACACACACACACACACACACACACACACACACACACACACACACACACACATCTCCACCACAGACATCACCAACACAACCCCCCCCCCTCCCAAAGTCAAACATTACATCACGTTATTGCAATAGCAGAAACAAAACTAACCAAGTGTTACAGTAAAATCAAGCTTTCCGCGAAGATAACAAGTAATAAGAACAGACAGCTAGGGAGAACAGAGGTGGACTGCTACAGCCACACTGGAGCTTTGAGGAAGTATAAGAACAGACACACTACTCAGTATACTGATCAGTATATACACGCTAAGAATAACAATAGTTGGTGCGGGAAAATAGTGGTAGCAATAATGTATCATCCCAAACAATAGAAGGACAAGGGAGGAACTTAACTACAGTAGGCCTACACACATCACACACCTGTGTAGGCCTACACACATCACACACCTGTGTAGGCCTACACACATCACACACCTGTGTAGGCCTACACACATCACACACCTGTGTAGGCCTACACACATCACACACCTGTGTAGGCCTACACACATCACACACCTGTGTAGGCCTACTGTAGTTATGTACCGTAGGAGTGTCCCGAAGGGGGAGTATCACTAGTGAGTATATCACAGGTGAGTATTTCCTCTCTTTAGATTAGGTGAGTATTTCTTCTCTTTAGATTAGGTGAGTATTTCCTCTCTTTAGATTAGGTGAGTATCATGTATGTATGTATACCACACGCACGTGTGTGTGTGTATATAATACATCATCAGTACATCACAGGTGTGTACTGTAAGTATGTGTATCAGTGCGTGTCCCGCATGTGTGTAAAAAAGTGTGTAGTAAAACAGGTGTGTGTGTGTGTGTATCCACGCACCAACCTGCCCTACACAGCAAATAAGTATACGTTGCTTTATATCTCTCATCAGATTAACACATTTCAGTTCCCTTTTGGAAACCAAAGAGGGGGTGGGGGCGGGGGGGACCTGCTGCTTGGGTGACAGCTTCTCCCCCGAATCACCCTACCCTGGCTTTGCGCCCTGGAGAGGCCACTCCAGACCGATAACCAGAGCACAACTCCATAGTCTCCTGAGACTGATGGATGCCTAGTACTACTACCACCACCAAGCCACTACAACTGGGTACCATGTTGCAACTTGACTTGCAACATGTCAAGTTGTCATGGCTTGACATTCTTGCAGAGCCAATGATAGCCCTGATCAATCTGATTGATCAGGGCTTGGTTGTAGCCCTGATCAATCGGATCGGATACCTGATCAACCAGGCTGTGATTCAGACGTCAGACTGCGAGCAGCCGCGTCCAACTGCCTGGTTAGCCAGTCCAGCAACCAGGAGGCCTGGTTGAGAGGAGCGGGCCGCGGGGTCGTTGAGCCCCGAAATCATCGCAAGATAAGGCCTGAGGAAGGAGGAGGGGGTCGGGGGAGGGGGGGATAGGTGATGGTAGAGGGATGGGTGCGCGAGAAGGAGGAGGGTAGACTGTTTACATTACCGGCCCTTTTAGAATACATCTAACACGGAGTTTACTGATGGTGGTCGTAAACACGGCAGGCGGTGATTTACACCATGGGATTGTGAGTTTGTAAGACCAGGTGCGGGCAGTACCGGCCTATCTGATAAGTTAAATTTAATTTAATGTTTATAAATTAAATTGTAATTCATAAATTTAACTCAATGTGAACATGTTAAAGTGGGACATATTTACACTATATGAGAGAGAGAGAGAGAGAGAGAGAGAGAGAGAGAGAGAGAGAGAGAGAGAGAGAGAGAGAGAGAGAGAGAGAGAGAGAGAGAGAGAGAGAGAGAGAGAGAGAAAGAGAGAGAGAGAGAGAGAGAGAGAGAGAGAGAGAGAGAGAGAGAGAGAGAGAGAGAGAGAGAGAGAGAGAGAGAGAGAGAGAGAGAGAGAGAGAGAGAGAGAGAGAGAGAGAGAGAGAAAGAGAGAGAGAGAGAGAGAGAGAGAGAGAGAGAGAGAGAGAGAGAGAGAGAGAGAGAGAGAGAGAGAGAGAGAGAGAGAGAGAGAGAGAGAAATAACAGAGAGGAAGGGAGAGACATAAGAGAGATAGGAGCAGCAGGGGCGCCAGCTCTTCCTCCCGTCGGCCTGCCCGCTCGATTACCTTGTTAAGAGAAGATTTACAGTATTGGCCGGGATGAATTGGGCGGCAATCAGCGCTAAATAGATACACTGCCTTGCTTATACATGTAGATGGCTGGACCCAGCCACCCAACCCCTCCGTCCTACTCCTCCTCCAAGCCCGAGTTTCACCCCCCTATACCCTCGCCACACTCCCCCCCATCACACGCAAATTAATGTTCAGTTACCCGCCTGAAAAAAAGACGAGTTACCCCTTCAACAGGGGCGGCAATGTATGCATTACCGACCCGTTGGTATAAGCGTTTTCGTCTTCCAGGACTTAAATTGGACTTGGCTTATATGGTCAAGCGCGCAAGAGGCTTCTCCGGGAGGTTTAGGAAAAGCATTATTTACAACACTCGTCAGCGAGGTTGTGGTTATGGGCGGGTGACGCG
>NC_091193.1:9588489-9635989 GCF_040958095.1 Procambarus clarkii
TTATATATATATATATATATATATATATATATATATATAATTATATATATATATATATATATATATATGTCGTACCTAGTAGCCAGAACGCACTTCTCAGCCTACTATGCAAGGCTCGATTTGCCTAATAAGCCAAGTTTTCCTGAATTAATATATTTTCTCTAATTTTTTTCATTTGAAATGATAAAGCTACCCATTTCATTATGTTTGAGGTCAATTTTATTTTATTTGAGTTAAAATTAACGTAGATATATGACCGAACCTAACCAACCCTACCTAACCTAACCTAACCTATCTTTATAGGTTAGGTTAGGTTAGGTAGCAGAAAAAGTTAGGTTAGGTTAGGTTAGGTAGGTTAGGTAGTCGAAAAACAATTAATTCATGAAAACTTGGCTTATTAGGCAAATCGGGCCTTGAATAGTAGGCATAGAAGTGCGTTCTGGCTGTTAGGTACGACATATATATATATATATATATATATATATATATATATATATATATATATATATATATATATATATATATAGGCAGATCCCGCAATTGGTAGTGCTATGGGCCCTACATATACCTCCTTTCTATTGAGATGAGGAGCTCCACCCCCCTCATTATCCCAGCTTAACAAGCTGAGACAGGCAGCTTGAGCAACACTTGCAAGATTAAGCTGGGGTGGGTGTGAGTGTGGGGGGTTGTTGCGGCTCACAGCTAAAAATAAAGCACCGTTAGACTTGTAAGACAAGTTTACCGTCTTGAGAGGCTGGGGCAGTCTGGCTGAAACAGCTATACCTGGATCCTGACTTTAATTCGATCTTTACTTTCTCTCATCTTTGACCTTTATCGGGTCTTTTAAGCGAGGGCCTCGCTGGAGACCCTCTCCACTCCCCCTGTAATTATATCTGTTGGTCACTGTGGTGTGCTCGTGGGCTCGTTGGGATCATCAATTTCCTCGCATTAACTGCTGACCAAAGTATCGTTCATGAGGTATAATTTCTCAAGTGTCTGACCTTTGACCTGTGCCCTGGCCAGGCACGTTGTCTACGACCCTACAACAGCTGGGTCTATCTCACCACACTTGACACTAACGACCGTACTAACGTGTGTTGGATTGTGTTGTGCCTCTCAACAGCACCAATGCTTTATGGACTGTAATACTCATCAGTAACAGCAACGTTTGGCCTGTTCCTCAGTGGAGTCCTTGCCTATCTTACCTATCACTGACCTTACCTATCAAAAGGTAAGGTTACTTTTCCCTACCAGTGACTCCAGATAAGCTTTAAGTTAGTGAGGCTAAGCCACTACCAGAATACTCAGATTGTAAACTCTGTGATAAACCTTTAATGCATTCACTAGATCACTATATTGTTGAATGTGAAACCGTAAAGGACTTTAGACCTCCTGGCCTCTTGTAACACCAACTGTGTAACTATTTTATTGACTCAGGTGTCCTGGACGACATCCTAACAATTTATCCAAAATTTGCTTGTCCATTTTAAAGAATGAAGAACAATTCTTATTTATATTACTTCTAAGCTGCATCACTTATGAACCCATCCCTGCCTGTGTGTGGCAGTAGAAAGTTGTTTTCACATATCCATACATTAAAACATTGATTGTAACCATGATATATATGTACTTCAGCCTACAGTTTAGACCTAGTGTCTTAAGTATGACCCTCTGTCCAGAAGACGGAGAGGGCCAGAAAGGGAAATGGTCCAGGGAGGGAGAGGGCCAGGGAGGAAGAGGGCCAGGGAGGGAGAGTGCCAGGGAGGGAGAGGGCCAGGGAGGGAGAGGGCCAGGGAAGGAGAGTGCCAGGGAGGGAGAGGGCCAGAAAGGGAGAGGACCAGGGAGGGAGAGGGCCAGGGAGGAAGAGGGTCAGGGAGGGAGAGGGCCAGAAAGGGAGAGGGCCAGGGAGGAAGAGTGCCAGGGAGGGAGAGGGCCAGAAAGGGAGAGGGCCAGGGAGGAAGAGGGTCAGGGAGGGAGAGGGCCAGGGAGGGAGAGGGCCAGGGAGGGAGAGGGTCAGGGAGGGAGAGGGTCAGGGAGGGAGAGGGCCAGGGAGGAAGAGGGTCAGGGAGGGAGAGGGCCAGGGAGGGAGAGGGCCAGGGAGGGAGAGGGGCCAGGGAGGAAAAGTGTATTTTAATAACGGTATTAAATTTCGAATCTGATTTAGACGTTCGTAATTGGTGTGCGGGTTTAATTACTCGGTGCTCTAATTGGCTCAGACTAGGACAACGTGGACCCCAAGGTGGCTCCTGGTAAGTGGACCCCAGTGTGGGATATGTAGTGAGCTCTTGGTAAGTGGACCCTCAGTGTGTAAAGTGCTTCTGAACTTCAGTATGAAAAATATCCGTGGTTATGCTAAGTGAACCTTAGTGTGCAGCTTATAAGTGGACCTTAGTGTGTAGCGTATAAGTGAACCTTAGTGTGTAGCGTATAAGTGAACCTTAGTGTGTAGCGTATAAGTGAACCTTAGTGTGTAGCGTGTAAGTGGACCTTAGTGTGAAAGATGGTCGTGGGGTTGGCGTCCCGGAGCTACTCAGGACGCTGGTTCGATCCCCGTTCTGCTACAATAATGTTCTTATTGATATACATCACACTACTCTCATTTCTTTGTGTTCAATGTGGTTCATCTTTTTAAGTTACTGCATTACAAAGTCACACTCGGGGTGGGGGGGGAGAGGTGTACATTCCCAACCTGGCCTCTGGGGTGTACATTCCCTACCTGGCCTCTGGGGTGTACATTCACTGACCTGGCCTCTAGGGTGTACATTCAAGGCCTGGCCTCTAGGGTGTACATTCCTGGCCTGGCCTCTAGGGTGTACATTCCTGGCCTGGCCTCTGGGGTGTACATTCACTGACCAGGCCTCTGGCGGTGTACATTCCCGACCTGGCCTCTGGCTGTGTTCCTGTGTTACAAAATAGTACAAATTACTCGAGTACATCTTTGAGCAGGTGAGTACAACAATAGATGTTTCAGATTCCTGTTATGGGGCTGAAAGCCTTCGTCTTCCAGAACTGGTGTTATACCTTACTCTACTAGTATTTACTTGGAGCCCAACCAACCAATACAGTTTACAGCCAGGTCCCCAATTACTGTTGAGTGAACGTGAGCGAACAATTAGGGACTGGTGCCCATTCAATCCTCCCTAGCCAGGGCTCGACCCAAGACAGAATCACTCTCGAGGCGCAGGACGTGTGTTCCATCACTGGTAAACAATGAACATAAACTTGACCTCAGGTAATCTAGCCAAATTCTAATAAATTTTAAGGATTAAAAGAAATACCTAAGAGATGTCTAAGCTCTATGTCTAAGATATATATATCTAAGATATCTAAGAGATGTCTAAGCTCTATATCTAAGATATATATGTCTAAGATATCTAAGAGATATCTAAGATAAGCTAAGAGATATCTCCAGGCGTCCTATGCCTGTATCTGACAGAGCTGGGGCCAGATTCACGAAGCAGTTACGCAAGCACTTACGAACCTGTACATCTTACCTCAACCTTTGACGGCTTTGGTTACATTTATTAAACAGTTTACAAGCATGAAAACTTGCCAATCAACTGTTGTTATTGTTATAAACAGCCTCCTGGTGCTTCGGAGCTCATTAACTGTTTAATAAATGTAAACAAAGCCGTCAAAGATTGAGGAAAGATGGACAGGTTTGTAAGTGCTTGCGTAACTGCTTCGTGAATCAGGTTCCTGGTCTACAGTTACAGACGAAGTCAGGGAATGGTAAGTTTAAATAATTTTTTAAAGAATTTGAGAGTCATACGTTGGCAAACTTGAGCGTTTAATGTAATTACAGTTTGGAGCACAAAGTGCACCTGTGAGAATGTACATATATGAAACTATAAGAGTGTGGGTACATTAAGGGGGCCTGATAGCTGAGGGGACAGCGCTCGGGATTCGTAGTCCTGAGATCCCGGGTTCGATCCCCGGTGGACGCAGAAACAAATGGGCAGAGTTTCTTTTCACCCTGATGCACTTGTTCACCTAGCAGTAAATAGGTACCTGGGTGTAAGACAGCTGCAACGGGCTGCTTCCATGGTTGTAACAAAAAGAAAGCCTGGTTGAGGACCGGGCCGAGGGGACGCTAAGCCCCGAAATCGTCTAAAGGTAATCTCAAGATTGATGGCTGTATTACTGTGATCATCTGTACATAATTTACTGAAAATAAGCTTCAGCTCTTGGGACCCGCCGTTAAACCAATAATTATTATCTGGTGTGATGAGTGGGATCTACACCAGGGGATCAGGTGTAGAGACTAGCCCCCCCCCCCGCCAACATTATCCAGCCCTCAGCCCCCAGGCGAGATATCATATTTCAGCCTGGAACGTCAAGAAATAAATTCAGTTGGATTTTCGGACGCGATACAGAAGAATGTGAAATAGAAAGAGAAGAATTTTCAGGGGATCTGATTTTTGTTTAGATCACTGGACAAAATTTTCAGTGTGTGAGGGATGAGTGAGGTGTGTGTGGGATGGGTGTGGTATGTGTGAGGAACAGGTGAGGAGTGAGGCATGTTACGGAGGAGTGAGTTTTGTTAGGCATGAATGAGGTTTGTCAGGTATGAATGTGTGTGAGAGATGTAACTTATGTGAGATAGGCGAGGTGTATGAGGAATAGTTGAGGAGTGAGGTGTGTGAGGGATAGGTGAGGAGTGAGGTGTATGAGGGATAGGTAAGGAGTGAGTGAGAGAGTGAGGGACTTAAAGGTGCTCGAGACGCTGGTGAAGAAGAGAGCCAGCCTCAAGGGGCTTCTGTATTTCGTGCAGTTTAGGGAATCTTCTTACTTTACATTTACCTTGTTTATTCTACTGTGTCTCAATTATGATTCATGTTCCATTAGTCTGTTGTTGTTGAAGTATTCTGCCACCGTTCGTGTGTCGGTTGTCCATTGTTCTAAAATCTTGTTATATTTTAGCAATGTGTATTATTGGCAACTTTTATGTGTTAGTGTTTGTGTAAAAATTTCCCTTTCTTTTAATTTTGTTCAAAAATGAAGGTGTAGAATACATCCGGAAATGTGATGTATTCTCCATGGTGAAAGGACAGGAGGGGGAGAACCCATGTAGCTGAAAATGCTGTTCATAACAGTTCATTAAATCAGTAAATCTCTGTGGGAGACATGATTACTGTATCCCGTATTCTAGACCCGAGTACCAGACTCTGCCGGTGGGGTTACGATACGTCTCTGAGCTCATCTTTACATTGTTATTACTAAGTCTTGAGGTCGGTGATGGGCTCCAAGATTACCACAGTGTCTGGCCATACTGCTTGCTGCCGTAAACACTGGCTCCTCTCCTGTGTCATATAGACTGTGGGTCAGTATTTGTTAAGACGGTTCTGCCACTAACATACGGGCCCCCGCTACCTTCACCTAGGGCCCATGAAAAGAATGTCGCCCGGGGGGCCCCCGGACGCTACCTCCGCCCAGGGCCCCATAAGAGAAGCGTGACACACAGGTCCCACGCACACAGGTCCTTCAATACTGCCTTCGCCCAGGTTCCCAAGGGCCCCTTTACACACGGGCCCCGACGCTACCCCCCACCCCCAGGGGCCCCAAAAGGAAATGTGACACACCAGCACCCACGCCCACCCCCTCTCCTGGACCCCCAACCAGCTCGATTAAATTGACGTCGTGGAATTGCAATTAATCCAGGAACGTTCTTATATGACCCAGTGACTCCCAGCCTCCCGCTCTGACTCTAGAATTTCATTGGGAATTAAATTCCGTCACAGCTCCATAAATAATTGCAGTAATGTGATGCCCAACTATTATAAGTAATCCTCCTATCTTCTTCTTCTGCTTGGATTTAAAACACATTTATACAGCACTAGGCGAGGCTTTTTTAATACTTAACAGACGTGAACACTCAAGAACAACTGGACGACGCTGCGGTACTCAAGTGTCTCACGCACACGTCAATAATCCGACGGAGATGCTGTAGCACTTAAGATGAGGTCGCGGGTCCAAGGATAATGCCCCTCACTGTGCAGTGACGAGGACACGTCAAGTGGCCTCTGATGTTGACGGTGGCCCCTCGCACCATGTGGACGGGGGTTTAAAAGTATTCGTCGAGGCTTTGATGGCGCGGCAGGTGTTGGGGAGTGGTATGGGGGAGGCAGGTGTTGGAGAGGGGTGTGTGGGGGCGGCAGGTGTTGGGGGAGGGGTGTGGGGGTGCCAGGCTGCCCCAGGAACGAGGGCTGCCCTTCCCACCACCATTACCATCACACACCACCATGGGTGTCAGTAGGTGAGAAGGGCCGGAGGCAAAGAGAGAGAGAGAGAGAGAGAGAGAGAGAGAGAGAGAGAGAGAGAGAGAGAGAGAGAGAGAGAGAGAGAGAGAGAAATTAGGACGAGTCTGCATCAGAAGATGAGTTTTCCCTAATTTTGTTAATGATAATGTCGACTCTAAACATATCCGTCAGAGTATATAGCCTCTGTGGCCAATTTGTCGGGGAGCAATTGAGCTGCGCCTCTCTTTTGTAGTTAATTAAATAGTCAAGACCAATCGACGCAATGGCCGCAAAAGCGAGGGCAATTAGAAGGAGCACACGAGCGGTGATGAAAGAGCACCCACCCGCCAGCCACACTAATATGATCACAGGCTCCACCTGGCACTCTCTTGCCCTTGAAATACAAGTACAGTCGTCGCTGGTAGTTCACAGCCAGACGAGGAGCCCGCAGAAGGCCTCGTGCCACAAGGACACCTTGTAAAGGTCTCCTTGTGATGTGTGTACTCGGAATCTTCGGGGACACTGCTAATTAAGAGTAACCTGTTGGTGGTATCGGCCACCTGGCTGACTTTGCTCACGTCTTGTTGCACGGCTGTTGCACGGCTGTGTCTGTCTGTCACTGTCATATCATTATCACGATTATCAACCCGTCCAGAAGCCCACGATTGGTCTCCCTGGTACAACAGAAGTCATCCTTTGGACTTCCAGAATGAATTTGAGACGTTACGGCAATTTGTTTTGTCTCTCTCTCTCTCTCTCTCTCTCTCTCTCTCTCTCTCTCTCTCTCTCTCTCTCTCTCTCTCTCTCTCTCTCTCTCTCTCTCTCTTCTCTCTCTCTCCTTTAATTACAACATTTTCTCAGTTGACAGGTTGAGTTGATCCTGTACGGTAGTGACGCATCGTCCTGGTGACTGAAGAGTTCAGTAGCTCTCAATAGGAGCTAAACGATCCACGTCAGAGGGTTGCTGAGGAATTCAATTCCTATGACTCTTTTTTTTCATCAGTACTACAGGGTTGACAAATTGCTTTCAAGGGGTAGATAGTCACTAACCAGGAATGTGTTACTCTGACAAGGGGTAGATTATTATTGACCAGGGGTAAAATGCTCCTATCCTCAGGCTCCTATCCTCAGGCTCCTATCCTCACCATGGGGATAGGAGCTGATTGTGGGATTGGTTTTCAGTCTTGAGATAGAACTGGCTCGTTCTGTGTCCTGTGTGAAGAATGATGTGAGGAAAAAAAATCTATATGAGAGCTCCCTGGAAACACAAACCGTAACTGTCTCTATTTTCCGCTTGTTACAACTTGTAATAAAGTTGTTACATCTTGGCTTAACGTGTTTATGACAAATTAGAACGTTGTTACAACTTGCTATATTGGTTGTTATAACTGGTTAGGAGGTGTTAAAACTTGTTCGAACGTTATACCAACGTCGTAGTTTCGGTGTGTGTTTGGTCAACCCGTTCTCGCACTTTCTTACAGTCAATATTGACTTATTTAATACGTGCATATGTGACATACTAAACATACTAGTTTACCTTGAAAAGCTTCATAGAAAACACCGACCTTACCTAACCTTCTTAGTATGTTAAGATAAGCATCTTATTGCTTCGTAATTACAATTATTACTTAACTTATACCTATAATAGGTTAAGTAATAATTGTAATTAACTTATACCTATAATAGGTTAAGTAATAATTGTAAGTAATTGTAATTACAAAGCAATAAGATGCTTATCTTAACATACTAAGAAGATTAGGTAAAGTCGGTGTTTTCTATGAAGCTTTTCAAGGTAAACTAGTATGTTTAGTATGTCACATATGCACGTATTTAATAAGTCAATATTGACTATACGAAAGTGCGAGAACGGGTTGGTTTGGCGGGAGCTTACTACGTTCCATATTTTTGGCGAGTGACCTTGTACTTATTCCCTATTTTCACTGAAGAATAAATCTTTTTAAAGTACCATACTGAATAATCTGTTTCCTCACTACCTGATAATATGTTAAACTTGTAACAAACTTAACGAAAGTAACATTGAAAAATTGTGTTAAACCATAAATTGAAAGATTTATCAGTCAGTAAACCAAATAATCGTTGCCAAAGTAGCATATATTCCCTCGTTAACAGTGAGGCTAACGTCACCATATTACCTTTTGTCAACTTAAATCATTACAGCAAAATGATTCGAACCATCACATCTTCACCGTCACTTGATAACATCGTCCCAGTGACGCACCTTAATTGTGATTACTTAACACCATTGTGTTAAGTAATCACAATCAAGGTGTAAACCAATCTCACCAAAACAATTAAAGGCTCTCCAATTAGTGAAGCTTAAGAATCGAAGCCATAAAGTTAAATAATCATTCTCAGGGGTGAAATTATGGTTGATAAGTGGTTCAATAGTTAACCTCATCAGGGGGGGGGGTGAAGGGCTACAGCCACAGGCTTATATTTTAAGAAAGGTAAGAAATAAATTCCCCCGAGTATGTATTTAAGACAGTGTCTGGGAACATACAGGGTATACAAGAATATAATATGTATACAAGTATACGACATACGACGTCGTATACACACTCAGGGATTACAACCCCTCACACTAATATATATATATATATATATATATATATATATATATATATATATATATATATATATATATATATATATATATATATATATATATATATATATATATATATATATATACTGCTGCAGCAACCAAAGTATTTCCTCTTGAACTCTACCTTTGGAAATGTTGACGTGATCAAGGAAACACACATACCTAACCTTAATAAATATGTACTTGAAAACTCCACAAGAGCCAAATGCTACTGGCTTTGAGATTTGACTGGAAAATTACCGAGTTATAACGATAATTGCTTTCCCATTTAGGGCGGTTTTCCCGCAAATGAACAAATCCCGAAGCGCATGAAAAATTAGCCAGCAAGTAGCAACGCGGTGAAAACGCAGTAATAAAGATGGCGATAAACATAGCAGAGCGAGTAACAAAGACATTGGTTGATATACAAGTTTCTTTCCATTTGTGTTGAGAGAATACGGATGCTGCATCTTCAGCCAGAGAATACGGATGCTGCATCTTCAGCCAGAGAATACGGATGCTGCATCTTCAGCCAGAGAATACGGATGGTGCATCTTCAGCCAGAGAATACGGATGCTGCATCTTCAGCCAGAGAATACGGATGGTGCATCTTCAGCCAGAGAATACGGATGCTGCATCTTCAGCCAGAGAATACGGATGGTGCATCTTCAGCCAGAGAATACGGATGCTGCATCTTCAGCCAGAGAATACGGATGCTGCATCTTCAGCCAGAGAATACGGATGGTGCATCTTCACCCAGAGAATACGGATGCTGCATCTTCAGCCAGAGAATACGGATGGTGCATCTTCACCCAGAGAATACGGATGAGGCATCTTCACCCAGAGAATACGGATGCTGCATCTTCAGCCAGAGAATACGGATGGTGCATCTTCACCCAGAGAATACGGATGAGGCATCTTCACCCAGAGAATACGGATGCTGCATTTTCAGCCGGGGCTAACCATTATTGCTGAATTCTCCAGGAGTGATTAAGTATGCGTAAGACTGGTTAACTTGATAACGTCACCTGGACGTTGCCACAAGGGATGAGCTATTGTAAATAGTTTTTGACTAATTGGTTAACCTTTCATAAAGAGCTTCTGCGCATACTGAAGACGCACCTAAGATGAAGCAAAGATTCGTTAAAGTGTTTCTAAATTATGTTAGACATCCACTGAATGGCTTTCACTGAAGGTGAAGGTACACGAGGAAAATGTGTAAGCGCAAAAACTGACGCTGTGACAAAAATTGTAAACATTGTATTTATTCCTATTTTTTGCGCATGCTTATAATTTACGACAATTTCAGAACTTACCGAGCGAGATTGGCACAGTAGAGGCTCTGTCTATAAACGGTTATCTTGAGATGATTTCGGGGCTTAGTATCCCCGCGGCCCGGTCCTCGACCAGGCCTTCACCCCCAGGAAGCAGCCCGTAGCAGCTGTCTCACTCCCAGGTACCTATTTACTGCTAGGTAACAGAGGCATCAGAGTGAAAGAAACATGTTGCCCATTTGTCTCCGCCTCCACCGGTTGATCGAACTCGTAACCTCAGGATTACGAATCCGAAGCGCTGTCCACCCAGCTGTCAGGCGCCTATTTACGGGTTGTAAATGTTTGGAATAAAGTTGTCTGTTTTGACGAATTATAATTTTATAAGTTGTAAATGTTATATTTTTTGGCAGATTTCTCCTCACAATTAAATAACATGACCAACAATTTTCAAGGATCATGTTAAATACCTGATGTTATTGTTAATATTATAAATGCCTATGGAGTTAAACTGATCACGTTAAACATTTAATCACGTTAAACATTTAAACGTGATTTTGACACTAACCCTTTTAAATATTCCCCCCCCCCCCAAAAAAAAAAAAATTGCATCTTGAAATTCATAAAAAATATCAATTCAGAGCTTTCAAAGGCAGTTTTCATGCATTTTGATTCCACTACAGCCAGCGGGATTCATTTTAATTATTTTTAAATGCAGTTGATTGGTTTGCAACTCCTCTTAGGCCTATAAAAGTTTACCGCGGCTACACGCTTTCACTGATCACCGTCGAGGCTGTGTCTGTTGTTGTTTAAGATTCGCTACCCGGAGCAGAAAGTTCCAAGTAGCACGGGCTATGGTGAGCCCGTATCTCCGCTAACTGTCTGTTATGAGCTCAGGCTGCAGGAGAAACGAGTCTCTCCCTTGAGAGTTATTCTACCAGACTTGACCTAACTAAGAGGTCAAAGAGATGGACGTGGAAATACATATGTTAAACAATGGGTTAGATTTGACAAATGGTTGAAAAGTATGGGCAGTAAGAATATAAATGAATGACTTGACATGAGATACCCTGGGCTTGCTGGAGCTCTAAAATAAAGGTGTGGAGGCAGGATTAATGGCAACTTACCTAAGGTTTGGTAGTTCGTCGTCTGGATGAGCTGTAATGTTGTATTTACCTGCAATGGCAAGAATGCGAATGATTTATTTTCATTAGTAAAATGCCTTTATACATTTCAGTCACCATCCACCACATATATCACAATCGCCACGAGAATGATGATATTTTAATCTATATTAATAAACATTGCAACATGAAGGTGACATGTGAGGATGATGGAAGTGCTCACCTTGCATGACGGGTGAGGACGCTGCCACACCTGCACTATAGTGAGCTCGGACGAGCGTACAAGTGACTGACCACCGCTCTATGCCACATACTCACAAACACTAATTTTGCATCACAGCACAAGACCAAAAAAAAATGGACCAAGAATTCGATTTGTTTACATGTACGTAATTTTGCTACAGCAGTAAAGGTCCATCATTGACTGGTGTTTCCGGCAAAACTCTTAACTTTCCCGAGTCAACACTTAGATGACTGAGTAACCTACTGACAGGCGGGCGGGTGTTCGTCTCCAGGCCGTCCTCATCAGTAAAGACAAGAAGTAATTCCAAACAGCCGCGAACCCGACTCTTTATCAATAAAAAGCTTTACACACGTCTCACAACTGATGACGTTCGAACATTTATCGAACGATGCTGACGACCTTTGTTCGAAATACAGTTCCATAAAGGCTTCACCTACGTACTACAGTAGAACCTAAAACACCCCTGCCAAGCCTAACCTAGGCCTAAGAGTGAACAATATGCTAATATGAAATAATATGAATTTATATTTGGAAAAAATTCAAATTTTCAATCAACAGTATGTTAATATTGATGAGTGTATCTCTGGGGATCGGTTCCCTAGTTGGAATGTTCATAGGGTAAGGACGAGTCGCTCTCACAGCCCCAACCTGACCTCAGAATAGTCTCGTTAAAGAGGCGACCAAACCTTGAGACCCGTTCACCAATTTTTATGATTTGTGTTTAAAAATTGATTTTTTTCAAAAAAATAAATATCATTATTTTATTAAGGTTCTCTGCATTCGTTAGGAATAGCTTAGGAAAGGTGTTAGGTTTTATTGGTAATTAAATGCATTTGAAGTATGTGAGTGAAGCATGTACAAAATTGCGATTCGAATAGAGGTCGTCAGATATGTTGGAGACATGTTCCCACGTCATCAGTCATGAGTCGTGTGTGTAAACAGTTTTTTATTTATAAACAAAGGTTTTGGCGGCTGCATGCAGTGATCATTGGCCTTTGTTGAAGGGGGACGGGCTGGATAAAACTCCACTTGCCTTTGAGTGAGTTAATCAATGGGGTTCACTCGAGACTTCAAATTTGAATTCACTCCCGCGGATCAGATCACTAAAGTGTCAGCTTTGGCTCATGAAGGTTGTGTTGTGATGATTAGCAAGGAAATATGTGAAGTGGCACTCAATAGTTAGGTGTTAATTAATATAGATTAAAATGTCATCATTCTCGTGGCGATTGTGATATATGTGGTGGATGGTGACTGAAATGTATATATATATATATATATATATATATATATATATATATATATATATATATATATATATATATATATATATATATATATATATATATATAGGAATGGGAGAAGACCCAGAGCCAGGAAAGGAGTCAGTCATCTAAGTGTTGACTCGGGAAAGTTTAGTGTTTTGCCGGAAACACCAGTCAATGATGGACCTTTTCTGCTGTGGCAATGTTACGTACATGTAAGCAAATCGAATCCTTCGTCCGGTGTTTTTTTTGTTGTTGTTGTTGTTGTGCTGTGATGCAAAAATTAGTGTATGCGAGTATGTGGCAGAGCGGAGATCAGTCACTTGTGCGCTCGTCCGAGCTCACTATAGTGCAGGTGTGGCAGCGTCCTCACCCGTCATGCAAGGTGAGCACTTCCATCATCCTCACATGTCACCTTCATCTGCAATGTTTATTAATATAGATTAAAATGTCATCATTCTCGTGGCGATTGTGATATATGTGGTGGATGGTGACTGAAATGTATAAGGGCATTTTACTAATCCAAATAAATAATTGGCATTCTTGCCATTGCAGGTAAATACAGCATTACAGCTCATCGAGACGACGAACTACCAAACCTGAGGTAAGTTGCCATTAATCCTGTTTCCACAGCTTTATTTTAGAGCTCCAGCAAGCCCAGGGTATAGCAAGTGTTGAGCACTTTCGGGCGTGCTATCATTATTGACGTGGGTATCATTATATGAGTGGGATTTGGTCGTTATAAATAGGAGCTGCCTCGTATGGGCCAATAGGCCTTCTTCAGTTGCCCTTGTTCATATGTTCTTATGTTCTGATTATTATTGTGGAGAACTGTGCGTGCCAGCAAGTTGGACGAGCCCTTTGTTATTACCGCCTCCAGAACTGAAGTGTAATAGTTTTGTTTCCACTTTAAGGCCAAAGTTATTTAAATGAGTCCCATTGTTAGCAAATTATGCTTAGCAATTAATAACAACCGAAGAAAAGTCAGTTGAATAACACAGTCACTCCATAGACTACCCTATGAACACGAGAGTACATAGACACGTACTCTCGAGTACAAGGGTACAATTAGGTAAAGTGTTGCGACGTCGAGGAGGACCCCCGGAGTGTCACAGTCAGTGGAGATATAGCCTCGACGGTGATCAGTGATAGTTAGCGTGCAGCCGCGGTAAACTTTTATAGGTCTAAGAGGAGTTGCAAAATATTGAAGTTCAGAAAACATGTACCGGGAGGGTAGGGGAGGGAAGGGGAGGAGAGGGAAGGGGAGGGAAAGGGAGGAGAGGGAAGGGGAGGGAAGGAGAGGAGAGGGAAGGGGAGGAGAGAGAAGGGGAAGGAAGGGGAGGGGAAGGAGAGGGGAGGGAAGGAGGAGCCCTGAATGACCAGCTCCTGGGGTGCTGGTGTTGTGCCCACAGGGCATGTGGAGGTGTACCAGGCACATTACGTGCTGAAATACATCCGGCAACCTAGTTAGCTAGTGAACAGTACGCGAACTGGCCGGTTAGCCTTCGTGGAGAGCATATCCGGCCCGGAGAACCGACGTCGTCTGGGGGGATGATTGTCCTAATTCAGACTGTCTTGTGAAGCTCAGCCAACCAAGTAACTGACTGGCTGATCCGTTGACTGATCACGTGGCAGGTGGTTGACCAGTCAGGAAGCTGAATTAGACATACAGTGGCAATAAAGTGACTGCGGTACGAGTTGTTTAAGCGTAGAGTTAGCAACAATACTTTCCACATTCACACTTAATTATTAAGGTGGTACAGTGAACATAGAGAATTAAACAGCAGTTCTGGAGCGGCAGAACATTGCATAGGTGCACCTCGAGGTGTATGGCACCTGCAGGAGTCGAAAGTGGGGGCCAGGCGCCAATTGATTAATATGGTCAGTAGCGGGATACGTCAAGTATGGAGAGTAGTGACGATGAGTAGTGGAGGCAGGGGGGGGGGGGGGAGGACATATGCCGCTCATGGAGGGTGGAGTGACGGGTGCGGGCGTCGGGCAGAAGGCACTAGTAGGCTTCTCGGTCGACGGGGATAAGTTAGGCAGGAACGGGGAACCGGTTGATGAGGACAGGACATCATTTTGGGGTTTGGTCATGAGGCTCAACTAATTGGAAGAACGGGTAACACTGAAAGAGACTAAAAGTGGAACAAGCCCTCCTGGTAAATAGGTATATAACGTTAAAATCTTTTGAGGTTATAGATCCAACCCATCCTCGACTCAAGTCCATTACATTCAGCGGTCGACCCCACAGACGCATTCATAAATTTTAACATGCTGTTTATTCAAAACGGGAATTTTCTCAAGTATAAATTAATATTATAATATATTAGCATATTGTGCATATATAGGCATAGGTTAGGTTAGGTTAGGTGTTTAGGTTCTGTTGGCGATTATTTGTATTTGTAGTACGTGGGTGAAGCATTTATAGCGTTGTGATTCGAACAAAATTCGTCAGTGAAGCATATGTTCCGGATATGTTCGAACGTCAGCAGTTGTGAGTCGTGTGTAAACCGCTTTTCATTCATAAACAGGGGGTTTGGCGGGTGCATGGAATCACTTTTGGATCTTTGTTTGGAGGACGGGCTGATAGATCGCACGAGGGACGAGAAGCCCTCGAGTTTTATTGTGAGTTTAACATGAACATCACAGATGTCTAAGAGGGATGAGGATAGCGGAGATACGGACGGACCTGCAGTGAGGGCGAAGGATTAACCCAGTAATTCAAAGCCGGGGGGAAACGTGAATATTTTCTTTGATTCTGGAAGCAGCAGCAGCAGCAATGGGCTCACCATAGCCCGTGCTACTTGGAACTTTTTGCTCCAGGTAGCGGATCTTAAACAACAAGCAGCAGCAGCAGCAGCTGTGTGGATGGTGTGACCAACGGTGGTCGGTACTCGTGAATGAAGACTTTACTGGGACAACGAGATGTTCTTAACAATGTCATTGGAGGAATGTAACGATTTTAGCTGCGGAAACAAGCAGCTAGGGTGTTGCAATGTGGCAGCTACACCACACACACACACACACACACACACACACACACACACACACACACACACACACACACACACACACACACACACACACACACACACACACACACACACAGCCACCCACCCACCCACTCAGTAGCGGACATGAAGCAAATGTCAAAAAAAAAAAAATTAAATGAGTTAAGTTTTGTCAGAAAACATACAAATATTCTGTTATCATTTAGAGCTTTATTATAGTGGATGTGGAGCCGCTTTGTGCAGCGCTGTTTTGATGATACTGGGACTGTGTAACTTTAATTATCCCCCTCCCTATAGTACTAATTATACCCTCCCCACAGTACAAATTATACCTCCCCACAGTACAAATTATACCCTCCCCTACAGTACAAATTATACCCTCTCCCACAGTACTAATTATACCCTCCCCCACAGTACTAATTATACCCTCCCCACAGTACAAATTATACCCTCCCCACAGTACTAATTATACCCTCCCCACAGTACTAATTATACCCTCCCCCACAGTACTAATTATACCCTCCCCCACAGTACTAATTATACCCTCCCCACAGTACTAATTATACCCTCCCCACAGTACTAATTATACCCTCCCCCACAGTACTAATTATACCCTCCCCACAGTACAAATTATACCCTCCCCCACAGTACAAATTATACCCTCCCCCACAGTACAAATTTTACCCTCCCCCACAGTACAAATTATACCCTCCTCCACAGTACAAATTATACCCCTCCCCACAGTACAAATTATACCCTCCCCCACAGTACAAATTATACCCTCCTCCACAGTACAAATTATACCCTCCTCCACAGTACAAATTATACCCCTCCCCACAGTACAAATTATACCCTCCTCCACAGTACAAATTATACCCTCCCCCACAGTACAAATTTTACCCTCCCCCACAGTACAAATTATACCCTCCTCCACAGTACAAATTATACCCCTCCCCACAGTACAAATTATACCCTCCCCCACAGTACAAATTATACCCTCCTCCACAGTACAAATTATACCCTCCTCCACAGTACAAATTATACCCCTCCCCACAGTACAAATTATACCCTCCCCCTCAGTACTAACCCAAACTCACTCAACATTACAAACATTACCTCTCTATCTAGCAGCTAACCTAACCTAACCTTCCAGACTCTCCCACAATACTCCACCCCCACCCTCCTCTCCACCATCCACCCCCCCCCACTCTATCCCCACCAACACCACCACCCTCCCCACCACCAGGAGAGGTGGGGTGGGCTCCCCCTCGTTACCTCTGCCTTCATTATTCCTGCGAGATAATAAGATATGAGAGATATGTTGGGGCGTAAGACGGAAGGGACGCACCGCCATGTTGAGTACTCGTTGTACTGCGTATACGGAGATCTCGTTGACGTCTGCTGTGTACTGACTACGCGTTGATGTATAGTGACCCCCGTCGTTGATGTATACTGACGTCTCGTTGATGTATACTGACACCTCATTGATGTATAGTGACACCTCGCTGATGGCTGGTGTGGACTGACATACAGTGCCTCAAGAATCAAGATACAGTGCCTAGCAGTCTCCGTGGTGTAGTGGTAAGACACTCGCCTGGCGTTCCGCGAGCGCTATGTCATGGGTTCGTATCCTGGCCGGGGAGGATTTACTGGGCGCAATTCCTTAACTGTAGCCTCTGTTTAACGCAACAGTAAAATGTGTACTTGGATGAAAAAACGATTCTTCGCGGCAGGGGATCGTATTCCAGGGACCATAGGATTAAGGTCTTGCCCGAAACGCTACGCGTACTAGTGGCTGTACAAGAATGTAACAACTCTTGTATATATCTAAAAAAAAAAAAGAATAATGTTCTATGGGAAGAAGCAGATAGATATCATAACCAGAGTGTATCTTAACGCCACTTTGAATGTTCAGAATGTGTAGTAGACAGACAGACAGACCAAAATAGACACACACTGTAACACACCAACCAGAATACACAGACCAAAATAGACACACAATAATATTGCCCAAGCAACCCTAATCAGCGAGCTTTAATTAACAGGTCGTGCCCCCAGGCGTGCCCAGGTGTGCCCAGGTGTGCCCAGGTGTGCCCAGGCGTGCTCAGGTGTGCCCAGGTTTGCCCAGGTGTAGCCAGGTGTGGCCAGGTGTGTACCGTTCTGTAGGTGCTGATTAGTGACGAGTAACTTGATGAAGCACTGAAGGTCTGTGAGAGGGGGTCACCCCTCCCACAGTGAACCTGTCTCTCTCTCTCCTCCCACAGTTGTCTCCCGCTAATCTCACGTCTCCCATATACGGTGGGCTAGCTTCTCCTTTTGCTGTTGGATGTTCTCTCAATCGTTTTTTTTTCTCTCCGCCAAGATTCTAACCCTCTTATCTGTTATGGGAGGCAGCGGAGCCTGTTATCACGACGCCCCGCGCGTCCCCCTCTTCGGCCGTGTATCATAAATCATGGTCAAAACGACACCCTATAAGCGGTCCGACGGTCAAAACCTCACACGCAAGAGTCTCTCTCTCTCTCTCTCTCTCTCTCTCTCTCTCTCTCTCTCTCTCTCTCTCTCTCTCTCTCTCTCTCTCTCTCTCTCTCTCTCTCTCTCTCTCTCTCTCTCTCTCTTTCTCTCTCTCTCTCTCTCTCTCTCAGCATCACAAAGATAAGCCGAAAAGTCCCTGGACTAGTTTTAATAAAGCCGATGAAACCGTCGATACGAAGCGACAGCTAATCTGCATATCCTGTTCCCCGGAGTGTGGCTGCGACGGCCGTCTAAATCTGTCAGTGGCCAGCGATCGTCCCGCTGACAACGGTCCGGTCCAGTCGCTGAGACAGTCATCTGGTGACCCCTCGCGATGACCTCAGTCGTTGTGTCCCCGCCTCTCCCCCCCCCCCTTCCCTCCCCACTACACATATGTCTGTATCACATGTGTGTTATGTCTTTCTTGACAGTATAGCGGAGGCTGCCTGTTGGGACTGATGGGTTGTTCAGGTGCTTGTTGTTGGGGATAATTCGAGTGCACACAGCCACACCTGGAGAGTGGGATGGTACTCACTACCACACCTGCAGAGTGGGATGGTACTCACTACCACACCCGCAGAGTGGGATGGTACTCACTACCACACCTGCAGAGTGGGATGGTACTCACTACCACACCTGCAGAATGGGATGGTACTCACTACCACACCTGCAGAGTGGGATGGTACTCACTACCACACCTGCAGAGTGGGATGGTACTCACTACCACACCTGCAGAGTGGGATGGTACTCACTACCACACCTGCAGAATGGGATGGTACTCATTACACACCTGGAGAGTGTGATGGTACTCACTACCACACCTGCAGAGTGGGATGGTACTCACTACCACACCTGCAGAGTGGGATGGTACTCACTACCACACCTGCAGAGTGGGATGGTACTCACTACCACACCCGCAGAGTGGGATGGTACTCACTACCACACCTGCAGAGTGGGATGGTACTCACTACCACACCTGCAGAATGGGATGGTACTCACTACCACACCTGCAGAGTGGGATGGTACTCACTACCACACCTGGAGAGTGGAATGGTACTACCACACCTGGAGAGTGGAATGGTACTCACTACCACACCTGCAGAGTGGGATGGCAGGTTTGGGCCAAGCCTGGAGGTGACCTGGCGCAGAGAAACACCAACACGTCCTCCAAGATGGCTACATACTTCGCAGAGAGACACATATGGACACCATGTACATTGTCGTACATGAAAATAATATATATATAATTTGGTTGTGTTGCATCCCTCCCTAAGAGAAGCATTGTTTGGTAATATGTGGTAGAAGAGCAGCATTGTTAGGTGATATGTGGTAGAAGAGCAGCATTGTTTGGTAATATGTGGTAGAAGGGCAGCATTGTTTGGTAATATGTGGTAGAAGAGCAGCATTGTTTGGTAATATGTGGTAGAAGAGCAGCATTGTTTGGTAATATGTGGTAGAAGAGCAGCATTGTTTGGTAATATGTGGTAGAGGAGCAGCATTGTTTGGTAATATGTGGTAGAAGAGCAGCATTGTTTGGTAATATGTGGTAGAGGAGCAGCATTGTTTGGTAATATGTGGTAGAAGAGCAGCATTGTTTGGTAATATGTGGTAGAGGAGCAGCATTGTTTGGTAATATGTGGTAGAAGAGCAGCATTGTTTGGTAATATGTGGTAGAAGAGCAGCATTGTTTGGTAATATGTGGTAGAAGAGCAGCATTGTTTGGTAATATGTGGTAGAGGAGCAGCATTGTTTGGTAATATGTGGTAGAAGAGCAGCATTGTTTGGTAATATGTGGTAGAAGAGCAGCATTGTTTGGTAATATGTGGTAGAAGAGCAGCATTGTTTGGTAATATGTGGTAGAAGAGCAGCATTGTTTGGTAATATGTGGTAGAAGAGCAGCATTGTTTGGTAATATGTGGTAGAAGAGCAGCATTGTTTGGTAATATGTGGTAGAAGAGCAGCATTGTTTGGTAATATGTGGTAGAAGAGCAGCATTGTTTGGTAATATGTGGTAGAAGAGCAGCATTGTTTGGTAATATGTGGTAGAAGAGCAGCATTGTTTGGTAATATGTGGTAGAAGAGCAGCATTGTTTGGTAATATGTGGTAGAAGAGCAGCATTGTTTGGTAATATGTGGTAGAAGAGCAGCATTGTTTGGTAATATGTGGTAGATGAGCAGCATTGTTTGGTAATATGTGGTAGATGAGCAGCATTGTTTGGTAATATGTGGTAGATGAGTAGCATTATTTGGCAACATGTGGTAGATGAGCAGCATTGTTTGGTAATATGTGGTAGATGAGCAGCATTGTTTGGCAACATGTGGTAGATGAGCAGCATTGTTTGGTAACATGTGGTAAGGAAACAGCGCTGGAAACCACCCTATTAATAGGGTCAAGTTAATATCAGTTTACTGTTGATTGTAGTTCAGTCAAGAAAAGTGTTCAGCTGTGATTCATTTCATGTATTGAACCTTCAGTTCCCTCGGTGGATTACTCATCAGTAAATTCATGCCTTACTTGAGAACCATGACATCAATTCCATCCATTTTTTATACAAGTAAAGGAGATTAAATAATACAATAGTTTAGGCTATAACCAGTTTCTTATGACACCCCGATATATTTTCCTGAATCAAGTCTCACTGAATCTCTCTCTCTCTCTCTCTCTCTCTCTCTCTCTCTCTCTCTCTCTCTCTCTCTCTCTCTCTCTCTCTCTCTCTCTCATATTCCAAAACTGACACATTCAAGAACAACTTGATACCGAACTCTGACGGAAATCTCTTCTTGGGGTTGAGTTCCGATACAAGAGCCAAGTGAGGATACTTTGCAGTCGGTAGATCAGTCTACCGACTGCAAGGCTGGCTCTCTGGCGGCGGCTGGGCTGAAGAAGTTCAAGGCTTCGTGTCTTAAGCCTGTTCGAGCGGTGATTCACCAACCGGTAGTTGGACCTCGGTCATTTCCAACCAACAACAGGGATAGTTAGTAGCAAAAGCAGCCAGAAGGACATACGTTTCAGCACCCTAGGGAGCACGGTCGGCCGAGCGGACAGCACGCTGGACTTGTGATCCTGTGGTCCTGGGTTCGATCCCAGGCGCCGGCGAGAAACAATGGGCAGAGTTTCTTTCACCCTATGCCCCTGTTACCTAGCAGTAAAATAGGTACCTGGGTGTTAGTCAGCTATCACGGGCTGCTTCCTGGGGGTGGAGGCCTGGTCGAGGACCGGACCGCGGGGACACTAAAGGCCCGAAATCATCTCAAGATAACCTCAAGATAACCCTTCAATCCCGTGTGCAAATTGTTGATAAGAGAGGTCCAAGGATAAAATCCAGTGAGGACTAATGTTACTACTAATGTTACTGTAACTACTAATGTTACTATTTACTACTACTTTTACTACTATTAATGCTACTACGACGACTACTTCTACTCCAGGCAAAGGTATTTTCTCCACCTTTGTGTTACGTCTACTTCCACCTCAAATCTCTTCAGTATTGTTACGGTTTAAATTTGTTCACTCCCAGTCTTCCCTCCTTAGAAGAGCCCGAGGAGGGAGAGAAGGAAGAGGATGCAGGGGGAACAGGAGACATGAGAAAGAGGAGGAAAGTAAAGAGGGAATTGATAAAAAATGCCGATAAGGAGAAGCAACAGCAACATCAGAAGCTGTAACAGGAATAGAAGGATGAGAAATAAAATAAAAGCAATAGATATAAGATGGTAAAATAAGAAGGGGAAAATGAGCGGGAAGAACGGAAGAAAAACAAATGTTGAGCTGTAAGACCTCCTCAGCTCTGCAGAACACGGTCACATACAACACCTTTTCTAGACGCGTCACAACACACTCCAGCAGGCTCTATAACCTCTACATAATTCCATTAAAATCCCCTACATAATTACTTAAAAATCCCCTACATAATTATATAAAAATCCCCTACATAATTACTTAAAAATCCCCTACATAATTACATAAAAATCCCCTACATAATTACATAAAAATCCCCTACATAATTACTTAAAAATCCCCTACATAATTATATGAAAATCTCCTACATAATTACATAAAAATCCCCTACATAATTACATAAAAATCCCCTACATAATTACATAAAAATCCCCTACATAATTACTTAAAAATCCCCTACATAATTATATGAAAATCTCCTACATAATTACATAAAAATCCCCTACATAATTACATAAAAATCCCCTACATAATTACATAAAAGTACCACAGGGTTCTTTGTCGTCCTCAGTAAAGCGCACGACACGACAAAAACCCATAAGAGGCACTCGGTCGGCCTTTTTAATGAATGGATATTTCAATGGAGTATATTTTTACTCGTCAACAATGAGCCGAGGAAGCGCTACACCGCAGCGTAAACTGTTTACTGTTGCGGTAAACACAGCCACGCAGGTCCTCTCTTAGGAAAACAACTTTACTATTTGGTTTTATGTTCAACGTTAAGGATCACTCCCGCTGGTTACAACTAGCCTCGCAAGTTTACAGTGAGAGGCCTTTCAATTATTATTTTACATATGTCATTATGTCTTTCAATTATTATTTTGCATTTGTAATTATGTCTTTAAATTATTATTTTACATTTGTCATTATGTCTTTAAATTATTATTTTGCATTTGTCATTATGTCTTTAAATTATTATTTATCATGTAAATATAAAACATGCTTAAAGCATGTGGCCCTCACTACATCAGTTACTTATTTAATACATAAAACAAATTTAATTGTTTAGTAATTCTTTAAGTCACCCAAAAGTCTGAATATTCATCACGGATTTTTTTCCAAATACAATTACAGCAAGACAATACAGTCGAGGCTTAAAACAGTGAGATTTGTCATATTAACATGTAGCAGAGTTGTACCTGGAGTTGCTTGGGTTAAGAACTGGAGCCGGCCATTCCGTACCCACGGGGTGCCCCAAGAACCCTAATTACCAGGAGGCCTGGTCGACGACCGGGCCGCTGGGACGCTAAGCCCTGGAAGCACCTCAAGATAACCTCAAGGCAAGGTAACCTGTGAGTATACGTCTTAACACACGGCCGGCAACACTGTACACATACCTTCACCATACGCTGTAAGATCCGCGTTTCATACCATCACTATTCTCACCACACACACATGATCCTTGTCATAAATAACTCGACCTTTCCTACACACTTCCCCCCCCCCCCCTCCTCACCACCACTACCAATGTGTATCATGCTTTCGTGATTCAACACATATTCCAGACATGCGATAGAGAGATGCGACACAGGTGTGGGCTTGTGTGTCCCCCATACCTGAGAGGATTATGGAACATGAACATAATATCGTACCGTGTAAGTGACAGGATTGGGACTACGCTACACCCCATACTTCTGGGAATAATCCATCTGGACATATATATCTGTTCTTTATGGGATTTTATACCTATCACGAATCTTACCAATTATAAAGCTATCAAATTTATTCAATCCTGGACTTAGGTTAATATCATCTTATTCACTACTTTTTATAAATGAAGTTTCCATAATATTTCTTTCACTAATAGATTTACACTCAATTTTGCACGAATTAGTCCAGTCAATTGAAGAATTACAAGTGAACGAAAATGAAATCATCTCGGAGGAGTCTCGTGACATCTCGACAGTGTTCGATACCCTGGTGGCTTGGTGCTGTAGTCTGATGTTTAGTGCTTGTGTGTTCAGGAGTTCATGATGCTCCTGCATTGTCTCGTCATATGGTGGACGGGGTTTTGCAGTTCGGAAAAGTTTTATTTTTGCACTGAGTTGTTGCATGTTTTGTCTTTAAGGCATGAAGAGGTACTGGCGGATATTCGTGATTCAGCCAGAGTAGAGCCTTGTTTAGGTATTCGTATGTTCGTACGAGGCCTCGAAGTGTTCGTATGTTCGTACGAGGCCTGGAAGTGTTCGTAGGTTCGTACGAGGCCTGGAAGTGTTCGTATGTTCGTGCTGAGGCCTGGAAGTGTTCGTATGTTCGTACGAGGCCTCGAAGTATTCGTATGTTCGTACGAGGCCTCGAAGTGTTCGTATGTTCGTACGAGGCCTCGAAGTGTTCGTATGTTCGTACGAGGCCTCAAAGTGTTCGTATGAGGCCTGGAAGTGTTCGTATGTTCGTACGAGGCCTCGAAGTGTTCGTATGTTCGTACGAGGCCTCGAAGTGTTCGTATGTTCGTACGAGGCCTCGAAGTGTTCGTATGTTCGTACGAGGCCTGGAAGTGTTCGTAGGTTCGTGCTGAGGCTACTGAATCGCCTTGGCCTTGTTAAGACTGTTTTTTTTAGCTTTGTTTATTCTGTCGTTTGCGTTGACTTTCGTTCCTGTTCTTTTGATCTTAAGTTCAGTATTCTGCCGACATCCTCATGTTGGCCAGGGCGGTTGTCAAGGATAATGGGTCCATTGATTTTCAAAGTTGTTTAAGAATTCAATTGCTGCCTTGTTTTTGTTGGCCATTAAAGACTTTGATTGCCTGGTTGGCAGATTATTTGAGTTACATCGTTCGCGTATGTGTTGCTCCATCGTTAGTGTTCCATGTTGGGGATGAAGCAGGTCAGCGGAATATATGGTGAAAGGTTTGGGTGACACAGGCAGCTTCTTTGTGGTACTTCACTTTTCAATTCTATTTTGTCCCCTAAGTAGCTGCCGATGCTGAGCTTAGCTGAGCAAAGATTCTGTTGTCTGTGAAGCTGTATAGTGTGACAGTGAACCTCTGAGGACGCTACAGTTCTGGAAGCTTGACTTACGGGTCAGTGTGCTGGACTTTGTCAAAAGCTTTTGATGTATCTCTGAACTCTATAATACATTGCTGTTTTGTTCTTCATGACACTGGTATCCTCTGTTCTACCCCAACCCTTACTCCACCCCCACTTCCCACCCATATCCCACTTTTCGCTCCACCCCATCCCACTCCCCGCCTCACCCCACCACCAACCCCATCCCACCCCCCCCTAACCCCACACCCTCCCCACCCACCACCACATAACATGGGTCACCCACCAAGCCTCAACAACAGATCAATAACATCGTACTCTCAAACTTAACATGTGTTCGCCTGACTTACAACTGTCCGTTGAGTCTTCCGCTGTGGGAAAAAAATATATAAACAAAGTAAACGATATTTACTCTCAGCAAACCGCCCAAGACAAAATATCTTATAAAGCCTTCAAGCTAGACTGGTTCTCTTCCCCCTCCCAGTAACATGGTCGAGGGAGCGCGTGTTTCCGAGGGGAAAATCGTCCGTCTGTATGAGAGTCAATAGCATGTGCTTGTTGCGTGTGAATTATGTCACCCAGGAGACGCGATGCGAGGTATTAGACACGTGATGCAATATTTCACCGCCTGGGTGTATACAAGCCGCCCTGAGAACTGATGTGTAGCGGAGGGTCGTTAGGCTCAGGGCCGGGTTATTAAGAGCTAGGTGGTGGAGATAATGGGTATAGGCTCAGGCAGCCAGGCCCAGGAGCTGAGTCATGGGGGGGTAAGGGGGGAGGAATGTGAGGAGAAGGTTAGCTGTGGAGGTAGATGGCCACATGTTTGTGTTGTGGGGGGTTTTGAAGGGACATTATTTACCACACAGGCCACCAGGAAAGTCAGGTATTCATGGGGTCGTGGTTCGAGTCTCCTAGTGATCGAGTGAATGAGATTATTATTATTATTATTTTAAATGCGTTTTCCTATATATTTTTCTATTAAATTTGTGATATTATTAGAAGTGTACACTTAACTGTTCTGCTCACCAGTGGGAAATTCTGAACAATACTTCCAGAAAATGTTCTCTTCTTGTATGTGTTCGAATATTTGTATGATATTTGCCACATGCAAAGAAAGATATTATTTATGATAGTAATACACAAAGCTTTCGATAAGCTTTCTCAGTAACTTATTTCAAAAGCCTTGGTGTTCTCAAGACCCAGACCTTAGTCCAGTACAAGACCCAGACCTTGGTCCAGTACAAGACCCAGACCTTGGTCCAGTACAAGACCCAAACCTACCAATACTACTGTTGTCTAAACTCTAATTTCAGTGGCTAGAAACTGTGTTGGAAGACGAAACTATGAATGGAAGTTACCGAAAGAGACAGGCACAGAAAGAGACAGAGAGAGAGAGAGAGAGAGAGAGAGAGAGAGAGAGAGAGAGAGAGAGAGAGAGAGAGAGAGAGAGAGAGAGAGAGAGAGAGAGAGAGAGAGAGAGAGAGAGAGAGAGAGAGAGAGACAGAGAGAGAGAGAGAGAGGGAGAGAGGGGAGAGAGAGAGAGAGAGAGGAGCAGTAATATCAAGGAGGCACTAGGAGGGAGGGTATAGGAGGTGGTATCAGAGGCAGCACTAGGAGGGAGGGTATAGGAGGTGGTATCAGAGGCAGCACTAGGAGGGAGGGTATAGGAGGTGGTATCAGAGGCAGCACTAGGAGGGAGGGTATAGGAGGTGGTATCAGAGGCAGCAATCATAAGGAGTGGTAATCGCCCGGGTCCGCCACACAGACCTCCATCCATTCACAAAAAAGTCGTCCGCCGCTAACCTTATCAACTTAAAAAAAAAGCAGCCCGGACGACCATTCATTAAACCTTAATTAGCTAGCTTCCCTTACCCCCTTGAGTGTGTGTGTGTGTGGGGGGGGAGGGGAGGAGGGAGCATGTACCCCTACTACCAGTTACACCTGATATAACCCCCCTAGTGTATCCTGGAGTCCACTACTCTCGCTACACTCGTCACAGTAACGTTATAGTGGTCCGAGACGTAACAAGAGCGTCAGGACGGTCACTCCCGGCGTCTTTCTGACAGTCTTGTGAGACTCCAGCCGGTGCAGCATCACCAACGCGGACGGATCTCCCGGGGGATACCTTGGCGATGCTGTAGTGTACAGTAATCGTTACACAAGTGGACCACCCCTCGCTTATAACCCTTCTTAATGTCCCTTTATTCCGTGATGCGTCACTTTCACAAGTCAAACTGTTGTGTCTTGCACAAAGCAATGCATCATCGCCGTCAGAGACCCATCCGGTGACTGCATTAAACATTAAGACAATCCGACGCTGTCACGGCTCAATCAGCAGGCTATTATGTCTCTCTCACAGGGAGGGGTATCGTGACTGTCAGTCAGTCCTCGGGTTGGTGGCCTCGACGCTGACGATAGCCAGCTGGTCCACAGGAGCCCACACTGTAACGCTAATTGTGCGCGTCTGTACACATTATGCTCCGTTTGTGGACAGCCCTTGTGTGTGGCTGACAGCTTTATTAAGACATCATCGCTCTATAGTGGTGCTGCCAGCTGTCCACACCACCACGAGGACAGCCACACGCTATAGTGGTGCTGCCTGCTGTCCACACCACCACGAGGACAGCCACACGCTATAGTGGTGCTGCCGGCTGTCCACACCACCACGAGGACAGCCACACGCTATAGTGGTGCTGTCAAGAGGCCGTGTTCAAGTGCCTCAAGGTTCTTTGAATCACAGATATTGTTTTCGTAAACATATTTAGGTACATCATCTTTTTTTGCAGAGTTACATAGTGAGCATCAACACGTGATGAATAAAATGGTTAAGTGATGAAAATAGTGCACTAAAATTAGGTTAAAGTTTGTGTGTAGTGAAGATGGTTACTGTGATGAAGGTCGTGTATTCTGTATTAACATTGATTCTGAATTAATCCCAATCTCACAGGAGGGTTAGGCATTTAGGGTCATGTGATCAGTGTTATTATTATTATTTAGAAAATCCAATGGAACTAAAATCCAATGGAACTATTGGGAATCAGTAGACAAATTTGGGTGCATTATGAGGATATCCTCAAGAACACGTGAGATAATAAAGTGATTGATAAGCTCCAGATACCTCATGCCCGAACCCGGTGATCGGACATTAAATAATGTAGCAGTTGAGAATATTGTTTTTTGGTGTAATTAGGTGAACTCTAAGGACACTGACTGTCAAGTTTCGATTACTTGTGATTTGTAATAAACATGAACATTAATAAACACAACACAAGCTTATTATTGTAATAAGCTGATCTTTATGGTGCCACGAGTGACCGAGGAAACTGCCTGGTGAAGCCAACTTGAAAGCTTGAAGATTAGTGGACGAATGAACAAATCCACAAGGGCCGTGACGAGGATTCGAACCTGCGTCCGGGAGCATCCCAGACACTGCCTTATTAGTGGACGAAGTTACCTAGAAATGCGGTAGAAAATGAATGGTTATTCACCTTGACATTTAAAGAGTGGTGGGTGAAGTGATCGCAAAGAGTAATGATTAATCATTTGGCTGCAATACAGGATAACGGTTGACAAGGCAGAAACAAACGTTACTACAAACGGAACCACTAAATAACAACTATGAATCCTTCCCTAAAGAGACCACCCAGAGGCCCTGTGTTAGACCGGCCGAAGACTGCTCGGTATACAGCGATAAGCCTCGCCTCGAGTTACTCCATGTCGCAGCTACCAAGTGATAGCCAAGATAACCAAGTAGCTTAATCCTTGTCGCAGCTACCAAGTGATAGCCAAGATAACCAAGTGGCTTAATCCTTGTCGCAGCTACCAAGTGATAGCCAAGATAACCAAGTAGCTTAATCCTTGTCGCAGCTACCAAGTGATAGCCAAGATAACCAAGTGGCTTAATCCTTGTCGCAGCTACCAAGTGATAGCCAAGATAACCAAGTGGCTTAATCCTTGTCGCAGCTACCAAGTGATAGCCAAGATAACCAAGTGGCTTAATCCTTGTCATACCTACCAAGTGGTATATCACTTCTGTTCTGGTTTAAGTTCTTAGTGAGACACCTCACCTTCAGTCAGAGTTATTTCTCATCTCGTTCTTATTTAGGACTGTGTTGTGGGGATTGACAAAGGTAAATTAGCTAGGTAGACCTAATATCTCTTATTAGGCCTACATTCAAAAGGATTAGAGATATTTCTAGATGCTTCTGAGACACATTCTGGGAGCCTTGTGTCCCAGAATGGACAAACTGGTCCAATCTGTGTGGTCCATAGGTCCACACAGTGTGGTCCACAGGTCCACAGGTCCACAAAGTGTGGTCCAAGTGTCTAGCCTCCATCGATGGATGGCTAGATAAGTAAACAATCAGATTTCGTTATTTTTTGTTATGAATATAAGATGTATAGTAGCTTGGGTATTAATACAGAATACACGACCTTCATCCTTGTAACCATCTTCACTACACGCAGAACTTTATCACTGTAACCTTGCTTCAGTACGCTATTTTCATCACTGTAACAATTTTTATTCATCCTGAAGAACATTTTTGATGAATATTCTTGAGTTTGAAGTTTGGTATTTGGCAAGTTTGGAACTTATTAAAAGGTTCACACACACACACACACACACGTACAGACAGACAGACAGACAGACAGACAGACAGACACACACACACACACATACACACACACGTACAGACAGACAGACAGACAGACACACACACACACACACACACACACACACATACACACACACACACACGACCCCTTTCCTCCTAAGAACCCATCAGTCACCCTTCAACGTTTGGTGAGGCTAACCGCAAGCGTCTTTCAATAAAATATATAGATTTCTTTGTGGCACATTACAAAAATATTATCGCCAAAAGAAGGCGCCGAGCCTTTTCTCTCTCATTATTTTCTGTTGTTTGCGTGATGACGGAGATCACTGTTGGTAGAGTTTCTCGCGGTAGACGTCGGCCACCGGTTGCTTGTCTTATTTAGGTTTATCCGCCGGTAAACCGTGTTGCAGCAGTTACAATGGTGGAAGAGGTTATCCTCACCATTGCGACGGTTGATGGCTACGATTTTTGCGATCGTAGGGTCCATAACGGCGTTGATTCCTGTTCCTGTTGTGACGGCTGTGGGAGGCACCGTGATGGTGTCGGAGCTCATCATTATAGTGTCGGGATTCACCATTATGGTGTCGGGACTCACCATTATGGTGTCGGGACTCACCATCCTGAGTGTTGAGTCTGCCGGCTTCCCCATTAAAAGAGATTCGACTGTGAACACTACGCTTGTCAGTTTAGTTAACGCTGGACACCGGGGACTGGTTAAGGTGGACCACGCGCTGCTGGTCGACACCGGCCACGGTGGGCTGGTCAGCACGGCCGACAAGGGCGCGGCTCACATTGGAGTTCGTGGAGCGTTCGTCGACTTGAGCTCCGTGCTTGTGGTGATTCCTGCGATCATCGTCGGGTCCAGCGCAGCGCTGAGTTCGGTGTCTGTGATCCTGGGAAGCATCATTCTGATGTTGGCGGTCGTAAGGCTTGTTGAAAGCCCGGTTTCCTCCAGTCTGGTCACAGTTACCCTGGCGACGCTTAGCCTCTGGCATGTGTCTTCTTCGGCTAGCTTCCCTGAAGCGCTCCTCGCAGCTTTTGAACACCCTCAGCAGCACGCTTTCCAGCTGAGTTTTCAGCGTGATCATGTTTTTCATATGGAACTTTTCGCCAAACCCGATATAAAACTCTTGCAGACGGAGCGGCGGCTGAAAGTCGTAGAAGAAAGGCTCGTACTCACCTGTGTACGAGTTCAGCACCTCTTACCCGCAATATATCAGGATACCGTACTCGGGTATTGAATGAAGGGATGATACGAACTCTCTCAATCTTCCGCAGATGGCAGGGATGTGTTTGCTTGTAATTTGAGTGGATAGGTTGTGTAATTTGCTGAGTACGAAGGAGTGTTGAGCATCGTATGGGACAGCCAGAGTGATGCCGTATCCCTTCATGGAGAGACCCGCTAAATACTCCGTCACTGTCTCTACCTCCACTATCTCTAGAGAGATTAAGTCCACTTCCTCAGACAACTTCCAACCATACATTGTCATACTTTAGAGATACGAGTTTTTGTCTTTACGGGATATATATATAAAAATATCCTCTATGAATAAGTTGTTGTTTAAGATTCGCTTCCTGGAATAAAAAGTTCCAAGTAGCACGGGATATGGTGTGAATAGTTGTGAAATAGATCAGTTACATACAGTCAATATGCGGGACAATAATTAATATAGCGAGATAGGAATATAAGAATGCTAGAAATAGCAAGTATAATTATCTTGATGCGTGTAACATTCTTTTATTGAAAAGCAATTAACAAATAAAGGCAGTACTCGAACCCACGTTCAAATGAAAATTGAATTTCCCGCCGGCTATCTGTCGCCGCCGGCCTGATGCTACAACCGACCTTCAACAACCGGCTACAACTGGCCTTCACAACCAACAACCAACCAGCGTCCCCTCACACTTGGAAAAGTACCATAAACTTTAATCATTGAGGCTAACCCTGGAAACACAAACCGAAACTGTCTCTATTTTCCGCTTCTTACAACTTGTAATAAAGTTGTTACATCTTGGCTTAACGTGTTTATGACGTATTAGAACGTTGTTACAACTTGCTATATTGGTTGTTATAACTGGTTAGGTGGTGTTAAAACTTGTTCGAACGTTGTACCAACGTCGTAGTTTCGGTGTGTGTTTTAAGTCATCACTGTTATTATTCAAACAACAATATCAAAGTTGTTGATAGTGTTGTTTGATATCATTGACGGCAAACAACTGTTGTTGTTGTTATTAAAGATTCGCTACTTGGAACAAAGATCCAAGTAGCACGGGCTATGGTGAGCCCGTAGGGGTGGTTGACTGATTTGATATCGATATCAAAGTTCAACCCGCCCCTCTAATAGAGCGTCGCATTTTGACGTACACTCCACCTAAGGCCGAAAATCGTCGTACTAGAAAATGGAAGCGGCTCGCGAAATTGATATACTGTCCCGTTTTCTGTTTTGGGTCCTCTGGTAGGTTAGGATAAGAGCACTTTAGTACGACAGTTTATTGACGTTGGGGAACCTTAGAAGAACCTTAGAAGAACTTTAGAAGAACCTTAGAAGAACCTTAGAAGAACCTTAGAAGAACCTTAGAAGAACGGGCTACTAAACTAGCCACTGAAATTATGTAAACCTTTACCAGTACTGCTCTGCACTGGGCTAATTTACTGCTCGGTCTTCACTGCAAAAACTACTCATGAAACTGTTTGCTTCTAGTGCTTCACTGCTCTCACTGCTCGCTGCTTCACCGCACAACCACCGCGGGTAATCCTCGCGTTTCTCTACACCTCTGAGGCAACAGTGAGGTGCTTCAAGCCAATGGGATGCCTCGCCTGCTCTCTCTCTCACCTGTCACGTGTCCTTGCATCACCTGCTGATTGGCCAATTCGTACAGTTTGCAACCAATCCCGTGACAGCGTTTGAGACGAGTTTTCACTTGACATTTTTTGGGCAGGTAGTGATGATAACGTTGACAGGTGTAGTTGTGAAGACTGAGGCAGGTGTAGTGGTGAAGACTGAGGCAGGTGTAGTGGTGAAGATTGAGGCAGGTGTAGTGGTGAGGACTGAGGCAGGTGTAGTGGTGAAGACTGAGGCTGGTGTAGTGGTAAAGATTGAGGCAGGTGTAGTGGTGAGAACTGAGGCAGGTGTAGTGGTGAAGACTGAGGCAGGTGTAGTGATGAAGACTTAGGCAGGTGTAGTGGTGAAGACTGAGGCAGGTGTAATGGTAAAGACTGAGGCAGGTGTAGTGATAAAGACTTAGGCAGGTGTAGTGGTAATGGCTGAGGCAGGTGTAGTAGTAAAATCTGAGGCAAGTGTAGTGATAAAGATTGAGGCAGGTGTAGTGAAGATTGAGGCAGGTGTAGTGATAAAGATTGAGGCAGGTATAGTGATAAAGATTGAGGCAGGTGTAGTGAAGACTGAGGCAGGTGTAGTGATAAAGACTTAGGCAGGTGTAGTGGTAAAGATTGAGGCATGTGTAGTGATAAAGATTGAGGCAGGTGTAGTGATAAAGATTGAGGCAGGTGTAGTGGTAAAGATTGAGGCATGTGTAGTGAAGATTGAGGCAGGTGTAGTGAAGATTGAAGCAGGTGTAGTGGTGAAGACTGAGGCAGGTGTAGTGATAAAGACTGAGGCAGGTGTAGTGATAAAGACTGAGGCAGGTGTAGTGGTAAAGACTGAAACAGTTGTAGTGATAAAGACTGAGACAGGTGTAGTGATAAAGACTGAGGCAGGTGTAGTGGTAAAGACTGAGGCAGGTGTAGTGATAAAGACTGAGGCAGGTGTAGTGGTAAAGACTGAGGCAGGTGTAGTGGTAAAGACTGAGGCAGGTGTAGTGATAAAGACTGAGGCAGGAGTAGTAAGTATGGCGGACAGGGGGAGACGAGGCAGTTAACCTCGTCAGGTCGTTATCGACCTAAATCACAGCATGATGGAGGGCGGAGGAGCTCAAGACTGTCGCTAACGAGACATAAATGGCCTCGCCTCGCTGCTAATGTGGTGGTGGATCCACCTGTCCGCTCACCACGAGGCTGGCCTACCAACGCCAGGCGCTCGTTAGCTCGTTAGCTAGCTGGGCGGTGGCTGCTTTCATCGACATTTAACAGCGTTTAAATAATTATTACACACTGTAGATTTTCACAATCTCATAACTCGGGTTAATTATTATTATTATTGATTCCAATAATTTGATTGGAGTTATTATCGCACAGATTTGCTAATGTGTATGTGTGTATATATAGACATGATGCACAGGTGTGTGTGTGTGTGTGTGTGGAACTTGCATGTGTATGAAGGGTTTTGACAGGTGTGTGTGTGTATATGGAGGTGGATTATGATATCACTGTCCACCCATAATATTATTCAGCTTCTGTGAGAGTCGTACTCACCCACAACCAGCATGAAGGGATTAAGTTATGTCTGTATGAACTTGTGAGAGTAATATTAGTCTGTGTTTATAGTTTAATGTATAATTTTGGCCATATATGCTGGCGCCTGGTAGAGCCGTGGCGTCATATCCGCCAACGATGCTTAAGAGGTCACGTGATCTAGTGTGGCCAATGGGAGAAGACCTATATGCCATCATGCATCAACAAGGTATAGTTCGTGCTCGCGTAATGTCATAGTGTGAGGGCACTGAACCTCAGTCCCAGTGGGAATACTTCAGTGTTCGCAGGATTTTAGCCATGTAAGCCAGGCACTGATCCATAGATTTAAGCAGCAGTGAACTCAATGCGAAGTAGGAGTAGCAGAGGTCAGCCCCCGTACTGAGCAGCCGTGGTCGATGGTGGCGTGAAGACTGCTGTCGAAAGAAGGCTGACATGAAATTCGCGAGCGTGTTGCTGTGTGTCGGGGGACGCTGACTCTCTGATGTACTTGTCGATGTGACACGCACACATCTGAGGACCTTTTTTCTCTGATCGTTTCACGAATTCGACGGCAAGTTATCTGTAGTCTTGAATGGCCTTCGTCAGTGCCAATCTGGCCGCCATCCACATGAGTAAACAAACGCTGGGAGGAGTCCGGCCGTTTGTGCTAATCAACGATCGTCAGTCAATTATACCACGATAGTGATGTTAATTTTTGAGAAGAGGAGCCAAGTAGAGAACAGCTGCACGTGATCACTACCAACAGAAGGGGTATAATCACCTCAACTTTAGAAGAAAGCAGCATTCGGATAGTGCTTTGGAATCTCAAGATATCTAACATTGACAACGGACTGAAGTGAGCGAGGTGAGGCGGGTCCTGTGACTGTCTCCAGGAGCCACCAGTGAAAAAGCTGTGTATTTTGCTATGAGCCGGACCAATCTGTAATGGTCTTTGACTTGCCGCCCAAACACCCACTCGGAGATAACGGCATCATGGCTACACAAGCGCTCCCACACGCTGGAGGCAACATCATTAGTGGCCAGTCGTCGATATTCATCCTTAGCTGAGAACCCTTGATTTCTGACCATCACTGCCAACCACCCCGGCTCCAGCGGGGCAGCCGGCCCACCCCACCACTCCGGCTCCGGCAGACGAACCGGCCTCCTCACCAATGTTCCAGCTGACCCACCATCACCCTCCCCCCCCCCACCACCACCACCATCATCACACCAACAGGGCTCCCAAACGACCAGCCAGCCAGCCAGCCAGCCAGCCAGCCAGCCAGCCAGCCAGCCAGCCCCCTCCCCGTATAACAGAATTAACAAGAGTAAAGGGAGAGGCCCAGAGACACTTCAAGAGATTACACGACCAAAGGCCACATTCACTCCAAACATCTACCACCTATAAGGGTTACTCATGCCCATGCCACCTCTTGTGGTGGCCTCACCTTCACCAATCAGTAAAGGGAGAGGACCCACCAGTACTAGACGTGGTGTCCCGAGTTGAGTCAGATGTGGGGTAGAAGCCTGTAGGTCTATAGCAGCACTAGCGACAACTGCCCCATCGTGGGTTGAGACAGAAGAGAGATTACAGTCGTGGGGGCTACAGTAAGGTGAGGGACCGTCTGGCTGAAGGCCAAAGGGAAAGAGAACTGGTAAAGGGGAAGACAGAAAATACTACGAATGAATTTGTTGCTTGGAAATGTGCATATGAAACGGAACCGTTTCTGGCACTCAAGCCCGGGTTACGTGAGGGAAGCAAGGTGGATCCCTGGATCAATAGACAGTGCAAGAAGGCTAACGAGAGGCTCCAAAAAGCCTGTAAAAAGTACCGAGAACTAGGAATAAAGGACAATTTAGAGACATTAAAGAGAGCTTGAAATTAATGCATACGAGCCAGGAGTGCAGCTGAGAGGCAATTAAAAAAACATATTGCATCAAAAGTTAAGGCACAACCAAAGTTGCTTTATAGTCTTGGAAGGAAAAAGACAAAGTAAGAGAATAATAAGAGGAATAAGAGACAAGGGAGAATTCTCGCAAGAAGGTGTGTGAAGAACCTAAAAGAATTTAGGAAGTCGTCACAGAACCAACGTAGTGATCTTGGTTGCCCGATGAAAGGCTGGAAGAAACACTGGATGACATGGTAGTCGCTGCAGAAGTTGTAAAAGTTAATCTTACATCTTCTGGAGGAACTAGATCCACTAAAGTCAGTGAGATCAGACTCGCTCTCACTATGGCTGCTGAAGAAGGTCTGTAAAAGGTACTTTGCCATCTATTATATAACATTTTCAACAAAACACCAGCGATAGTATATGCCTCCCAGAATTCCGAAAAAATGGTACAGGTAGACTCCATTATTCAAGAATGGGGGACAGACAGGAGGCACATAATTATAGACAAATGCCACTCACAAGCATTCCGCGTCAAATTCTGGAGAAAGTATTATTCTCCAGTATTGTCTTCAGATGGAGAATAACGGAGCACCAGAAGAGAAACAACTTTGTAATGAACGGACAGCATGGACTCAGAAGGTGAATGTCGTACCTCACCAACACGAGGTTACTAAAATGAGACATAAGCGAACAAAAATAGCAGCAAGGTAGACTTAATTTTCCCCAGGACTGTCAAAGGTATTTGATATTGTTCATCATGAGTGGCTATAGTGTGTAGAAGCTGGGGGGAAGCTGGGGAAGCTGGGGAAGCTGGGGAGGAGCTGGGAAGCTGGGGGGAAGCTGGGGAGGAGCTGGGAAGCTGGGAGGAGCTGGGGGGAAGCTGGGGAGTCGCTGAACAGGAGAAAGGCGTATTTGAAAGGCAGCAGACAGAGAGAGTCGTAGACAGAAGGTTTCGAGCTGGAAGAATGTGATGAGGCCCTCAAGGCTGGGTCCTTCCACAGCTACAGGGGGACTCTGCCCCCCTTCGTAAAAACAACAGGTATTATATGTTTTAATATTTCACACCGTTAGGCTTCTCCCACTAGCAGATGCCATGGTAAACTATTATATCATATTTATAACAAAGAAAGAGACAGAGTGATAGTGAGAGGAAAACAAAAAAGAGATCGAAACAAAGACAGACAAGATGAGAAAATGACAGAGACAGACAGACAGACAGACAGACAGACAGACAGACATTGATGACGGTAGTCCGTCACGTCCGGGGCCGCCGGGCACTGCATAACCCGTCACAAGGGCCAAGACAGCGACAGCAGCTGGGCCAAGACAGCGACAGCAGCTGGGCCAAGACAGCGACAGCAGCTGGGCCAAGACAGCGACAGCAGCTGGGCCAAGACAGCGACAGCAGCTGGGCCAAGACAGCGACAGCAGCTGGGCCAAGACAGCGACAGCAGCTAGGCCAAGACAGCGACAGCAGCTGGGCCAAGACAGCGACAGCAGCTGGGGCCAAGACAGCGACAGCAGCTGGGCCAAGACACGACAACAGCGAAGAAAAACTTACCCGCAAATTTTCACGATTCACTCGAAAACGACGATTGGAAATGTCTGTCGGAGGCTGGAGGCCAGACGGGGAAGCATTGAGGAATTTAACATGGAGAATCCCGAGGGTACGAAGATGGGGATGATAAAGGGGAGGAAGGAGGAAGACGTAAAAAAAATGGCGGCACCCGGGCACCGCCGGGTACACCCCCCCCATCCGAGTTACCATATAAACGCCCCACTTATCACCGCTATACCGAGGCCGTCGTCCTCCGCTAAGGACAAAGGTGAATCGTAACTATATATCAATTAGCGAGGCGCAGGTGTGTGTGCATAAAAGTTTTTGTGGATCTCGCGTGCGCGTCGCGGATATCGCGAGTCTCGCGGGCTGAATGTCGCGATAATTGGCTCCGCCGCCACTACAGCGATAGGGAATCAGGTCGTAGCCAGCAGAGACGTTGTCAAAGACCAGCAGAATCGCAGAGATCAGCTACTCAGACCATTCCACACACGCCAGCCTCGGCCACTCCACACACACTATAGCCTCGGCCACTCCACACACACTATAGCCTCGGCCACTCCACACACACTATAGCCTCGGCCACTCCACACACACGCCAGCCTCGGCCACTCCACACACACTATAGCCTCGGCCACTCCACACACACTATAGCCTCGGCCACTCCACACACACTATAGCCTCGGCCACTCCACACACACGCCAGCCTCGGCCACTCCACACACCAGCCCCGCCCACTCCACACACACTATAGCCTCGCCCACTCCACACACACTATATCCTCGCCCACTCCACACACCAGCCTCGCCCACTCCACACACCAGCCTCGCCCACTCCACACACCAGCCCCGCCCACTCCACACACCAGCCCCGCCCACTCCACACACCAGCCCCGCCCACTCCACACACCAGCCCCGCCCACTCCACACACCAGCCCCGCCCACTCCACACACCAGCCTCGCCCACTCCACACACCAGCCCCGCCCACTCCACACACCAGCCCCGCCCACTCCACACACCAGCCCCGCCCACTCCACACACCAGCCCCGCCCACTCCATGGTTGTGGGGAAGCATGGAGCATCTAGTGTTTCCTTATCTAAACCTGTCCATATTTAACAGCTCAGTTCGCTTGGATTCGTAACGAATAAGTACAAAACAATTTGTTTAACTACAGTATATAGCCAAACCATAGTACACACACACACACACACACACACACACACACACACACACACACACACACACACACACACACACACACACACACACACACACTCTACTGTAACAAGTGGAATGCATTAGGCAGTGATGCGGTGGAGGCCGACTCCATACTCAATTTCAAATGTAGATATAATAGAGCCCAATAGGCTCAGGAATCTGTACACCAGTTGATTGGCGGTTGAGATGCGGGACCAAAAAGCCAGAGCCCAAGCACAAAAAGGTGAGTTCAAATAGGTGTGTACCCACACACACACACACACACACACACACACACACACACACACACACACACACACACACACACACACACACATACACACATACTGGGGGATCTCACCCCAGATCCCCCAGGTCCTCCTCCCTAGGCCCTCCCACCCCAGAGACCCCTTGTTCCCCTTCCCCAGTGGAATCAACAAAAACTGAGGATGGAATGAGGAGAGTCAGTTTCAAGATAATATACTCGAACATAGATGGGATTGCAAGCAAGGTATTTGAACTTAGGGAAAGAGCATAAGAAGGGAACCCGGAAGGGAACTCACGGAAACAAAACTCTCTGGAATCATATCGAATGCGGTGTTTCCCTAGGACTACACTGTAATAAGGAGATAGAGAGAAGGAAGGGGAGGAGGCAGAGTGTCCCTGCTGATAAGAAAGGAATGGAGTTTCGAGAAGATGGTTATCCCAGGCTGCGAGGTGTTTAGAGACTACATTAAAGGCATCATGATAATGGGAAGCCCGAGAGTAATAGTAGCAGTGATATATAACCCTCCACCAAACGGCAGAAGACCCAGGCAAGAGTATGACAGAAACAACATGGGAGTCAACACTATAATTAAGTGAGCTACTACTGCTGCCTGGAGAAATAGATCCCACCTGCTTATCATGGGAACTTCAATTTTGGAAAGATAGACTGGGAAAACAAGGAACCACACGGAGGTGAGAAAACATGGAGAGCGAAACTGTTGAAAGTGGCGACAAAGAACTTTTTAAGTCAGCATGTCAGGGAACCCACAAGAATGAGAGGCAACGATGAACCAGCGAGACTCGACCTAGTCTTCACTCTGAACGACTCCGACATAAGGGAAATCGGTTTTTAAGGTCCTGTGGGAATGAGCGATCACAGCGTAATGATGTTTGAGTATCTGGTCGAAGAAGGGTTAATGAACTCGAGGCAGGGTACTGAAAATAAAAGGTTAGCATTCCAAAAGAGAAAATATAAGGAGATAAGAAAATTCTTAACAGATATACCTTGGGAAACAGAGCTCAGAGGAAAGACGGCCCAAGGCATGATGGACTACATCACACAGAAGTGTAAGGAGGCAGCAGGCAAGTTCTTCCCAGTCCAAAAGGAAAGATATGAAATACAGACGAAAAAACGATGGTTTAATCAGAGATGCAGGTAGCAAAGTAAATTAGTAAAAGGGCATGGAGAAACTACAGAAATAATAGGACACTAGTGAGCAGAGAAAGATACCAGAGCGCCAGGAATAAATACATCCGGGTGAGAAGAGAGGCAGAAAAACAATATGAAAGTAACATAGCAAGCAAGGCAAAGACTCAACCTAAATTGCTGCACAGCCACATCAGGAGAAAAACATCAGTGAAGGAACAGGTATTGAAACTGAGGATAGAAGCAGACGAATTCACTACAAACGACAAGGAGGTTTGTGAGGAACTCAATAAGAATCTTCAGGAGGTCTTCACAGTAGAGCAAGGGGAAGTCCCAGACACAGAAGAGATAAGATCTAACCAAACACCACTTGATGAGTTTGTAATTACCAGTGAGGAGTTGAGGAAGCATCTGCTAGAGTTGGAAGTGACAAAGGCTATGGGCCCGGATGGAATCTCACCACGGATACTGAAGGAAGGAGCTGAAGCTCTGTGTCAGCCACTGGCCATGGTGTATAACAAATCACTGGTAATAGGTGAGCTGCCAAAAACTTGGAAGATGGCTAATGTAGTCCCGATATTGAAGAAAAGTGACAGACAGGAGGCACTGAACTACAGGCCAGTGTCACTAACTTGCATACCATGTAAAGTGATGGAGAAAATGGTGCGAAAACACTAGTGGAACATCTGGAGCGGCAAGAAAGAGAGTGTTAGGTAAACTGCATATTTTCAGATTGCCAGAAAGCCTTTGACGCAGGAACACATAAGAGACTGGTGCACAAACTGGAGATGCAGGCAGGAGTGAAAGGGAAGGTACTCCACTGGATAAGGGAGTACCTAGGAAACAGATGACAGCGAGTCACCGTGAGGGATGAGGTCTCGGAGTGTCGAGACGTCACCAGTGGAGTCTCTCAGGGATCAGTTCTTAGACCTATACTGTTCCTGATTTATGTAAATGATCTCCCAGAGGGAATAGACTCGTTCCTCTCAATGTTTGCTGATGATGCAAAAATTATGAGGTGGATTAAAACGGAGGAAGATAGTATGAGGCTACAAAATGACCTAAACAAACTGAATGAATGGTCCAACAAATTGCTACTAAAGTTCAACCCAAGTAAATGTAAGGTAACGAAAACTAGGGGGAAGAAATAAGAGGCCAGACACTGGATACAGAATGGGAAATGAAGTCCGTCATGAAACGGACAGAGAGAAAGATCTAGGAGTTGAGATCACGCCAAACCTGTCTCCTGAAGCCCACATCAAAAGAATAAAATCGGCAGCGTATGCGAGGCTGGCTAACATCAGAAGTGCCTTCAGAACCTTGTGTACCAATCCTGGAGTATGCGGCCCCAGCATGGAGACCGTACCTTGTCAAGCACAAGACGAAGCTGGAAAAAGTTCAGAGGTATGCCACTAGACTAGTTCCAAAACTAAGCGGCATGACTTACGAGGAAAGGCTGCGTGAAATGCTCCTCACGACACTGGAAGACAGAAGAGTAAGGGGAGACATGATCATTACCTACAAAATTCTTGGAGGAAGTAACAGGGGTATATAAGGGTAAATTGTTTAATACGGGTGGTACGTGAACAAGGGAACACAGGTGGAAACTGAGTACCCAAATGAGCCACAAAAAAGCCACATGAGCCATGAGCTGCAAGAACCATGAGCCACACATGAGCTACGAAGAAAGGCTGAAGGAGCTGAACCTCATGTCCCTGGAAAACAGAAGAGTAAGGGGAGACATGATAACCACCTACAAAATTCTCAGGGAAATTGACAGGGTGGACAAAGACAAACTCTTCAGCACAGGTGGGACACGAACAAGGGGACAAAGGTGGAAACTTAGTACCCAAATGAGCCACAGAGACACTTGTTGAAAGGCGGGACCAAAGAGACAAAACTCAACTCCCGCAGGCACAAATAGGTGAGTACAAGAAAGTTAGAAAGAACTTTTTCAGTGTCAGAGTAGTTTAAAGGTGAAATGCATTAGGCTGTGATGTGGTGGAGGTTGACTCCATACACAGTTTCAAATGTAGATATGATAGAGCCCAATAGGCTCAAGAACCTGTACACCAGTTAATCGACGGTTGAGAGGCGGGATCAAAGAGCCTAAGCTCAACCCGCGCCAGCACAACTAGGTGAGTACATACATCAGTTTTGACGCACACTAACTAACAACGACTTACAAACGTCGCTCTAACGAGTCATGCTATTCCAAATAATAACAATAAGGAGGAGGTAGCGAAGGTGTACTGGTGGATAGACTTTACGTGAAGCGTTCTTGTGGCGCTATAGCTTGGTGATATTTTAGGAGGGGGCGGGGCCCTCATTACGGGCTGTGAGGGCCCGGGGTGCTGGCCCTCACAGCCCGTAGTGAGGGCCCAGGACAGTGTGCGAGCTGGCCCTCGCTAGCAGCGTCTCTGTACCTATATTCTCAGCATAAAAGTGAGGGACTTTTTTTTCTACATATATTTTTACCACTTATTCGCTTACTGTATTTTTATGATATTTGACGACGGGAAATGTGAGTCTCTATTTTTTAACCATTTTTTCCCGCGAGCAGACAGGAATTCTTAATGTACAAAAACACTAGGGAGCACTTCGGAGCCCAATGCATAGCAAAACAAGAGTCTTATTGCACGCTTCTTTTGATATTCCACAACCATTTTTCCCTATCTAGACTTGATATCTGAGCTGAAAAAAATACTGAGAGCACAGCATTTGCAATCAGATTTTTTTTTTCCTGGCTGGGTTATCGCAGGATATGTTGAGCAGATGAATATATAATCATGGTGAGGGGTCTTGGAGGTATATATACGCTCTTGTGAAGAGCCTGGTCCTTGGGGCGGCCAGCAGCCACTCCCTGCCTCGCCTCCAGCCTCTGAGGGCACTATAGTCACCCACCTACACCCACCTACACCCACCTACACCCTTCCCCCTCAGGATGCACTAGCACACACTCGCGTGATACATAAACACACATGTGGAGGAGACAAGCGAGCCCGCTACCACCCGCGCCGACACACACACACTTGAAGAAAATACACCTTGTGCGTTTCTGGTGAAAGATAAACAGTTTCAAGTGTATACACAAGCGCCAGGGCATATATATATATATACAGGCACGCACACAGACACGCTCGCGCACACACACAAACACACACACACACACACACACACACACACACACACACACACACACACACACACACACACACACACACACACACACACACACACACAAGCTCTGAAGAAGAGAGAACTGGGAGCTCGACAAAGTCAACGAAAATGAAATATTTAACATAAAAGTGGGAAGACGGTTAGCGCCGTTATCGAAGCTGGTGAATATAAAAAACCACCCTCACGAAACCTCAACAAAAAGTCGCTCAGAAAACTATAAACTCCACCTACGTGAGACCAGCTCTAAAATATACAGCTCCCGGTGGCGAATCTCAGTTTAAATAGGTACAAAGGTTCTTAACAAGGCTGGTCCACGAGATACGTAGAACAGTATACGAAGAAAGGCTGAAACACTCGATAAGCAAAGAAAGACGCATTAGGCATGATGAACACAAGGGAATAATTTCTTGGTGGGTATGAAGGAAGTCTTAAGAGCTGCAGGAAGAGGCACACGAGTAATGTAGACGTGAGAGGATATATATCCTTTAGGTTAATGGTTGTATACACCCTTAGGTTAAAGGTTGTAGCAAGCAAATAGAAAAAGGCAATCGAGGAGAAAACAGAAGCCATTTCTTTCCGTAGTTTTCAAGGTCGGTATGATTGGAGAGACAGATCAGAGGGTCATGTCATAAGACGACGTGTCGCTGCAGAACCGGGTACCAAGAGCTGATATTACGACCCATCAATAGAACAAAATTGCGAGAAAAATAGGTGAATACAATATTGGAGGGAAGATAGAGAACAGAGGCCACGGAGCTGAAGCTCAACCCCCCCACAAGCAAGCAAGACTAGACGCGTATACATCTCATCATTAAAGTAAAGTATGGTTCTGAGACTGCAGTGGGTTCAGTGACATTGGTCGCAGTGACTTGTAGCTGTTTTAGGCTACTGTTCACTGATTTGCCACTGAGGCCTCATGAACTCATCTTCAGCTTTAAATGATGATACTAACATCAACTTCTGTTGGTATAGTCAGCTGTAATCTCCTTAGTATAATGCTACTGGAGAAATATAATCAGCTGACAAATTTAGATTTCTACTGGTATTGTTTATCTGCAGTCATAGGTCTCCTCAGGCTTGATACTGGGCCTGAGAGTAATTTACCTCCTGCAGAGTTTAACATGGTTATGCCCTGATATTTAGTAGGGCTACCGATGAATCGATGACAATAGTCTGTCCCTACAAGGAGACCGAAGTCGGTGAGGTGATCAGACTTAATATTATCTGCCAATTTTATTCCTCTATTTCTCAGGAATTTGGCTGTTGCTCTCAGACCTTGAACTTGTAGGTCTACTGGTATCTTGTCCACCACAATGGCTTGTACTCGACAGACGTACCTGCCTAAACGTACTGATGGTTGTACCACCTGGTAGACTTGAGGTCCTGCATCTGTTACAAACCCTGAGATGTTGAATGACGTCTGGGCTACAGGCCTTAATTGTAATTCATCTGCCAGCTTTTTAGTGATATATGTTCTTTGGGATCCTTGGTCAAACAACCCACGGGTATGGACCTTGGCCCTCTTATTCAGGATGGTAATTTGGGCAGTAGGCAAAGTCGTATTACCTTTAGACTTTGCCGAATGGACACTCTTTGTTTGTTGCACCTTGCAGTACTGTACTGTGGTGGGAATGCTATCTTCCACCTTGGGTCTTGAATACGTTAATTTCGTATATTTGCACAGTGCTGCATGGTGCCTACCTCTTCTACACCTGTTGCAGGTGTTGAATTGGGTATCACAATAGTCTATGTTGTGTGATTTGAGACACCTTGCACATCTCCCTAATTCCTGGAGTCGCTCCATACGAGTGTCTCTGGTTGGATAATTAGCACAACAGTATGTTGAATGTTTCTTTTTGCAGAACATACAAGTCCCCCAGCCTACTGCACGTTTGGAAGTTACCGGTTTGGGTGAACTAGTAACAGTAGGCTTGGAGGTTGCTGCTGCATTGTCAGATTTTCTGCAACTTGATGTTTGAGTAATTGGTTGATGTTTATTTGGGGTGGTTGTTTTACCCTTTAATTGACTATTATTTTCTATTTCTGAAGGCTTGCAAGAGGCTTTAACTTCCTCATTTGCTCGTCGTTTGTTTATGATGGAATGTAAACCTTCAGTGATGTCCTGTACTGTCAGGATGGTGTTATGTTGATGTGCATATAATTCATCTAGTATATCGCTGGACAATTTTCGTTGAAGGACTACTTTGGTCATCCATTCACTAGTAGTTATATCAACCTTAAGTCTGAATGTTCTTAGTAGTGACTCAAACTCCATGCTGAAGGATTGTAATGAGTCAGCAGTCTGATCAGGTTGAGGTAAATCCAGCAATTGTAGTACTAGATGTATGACAGTTTTCTCATTGCCAGCATTATTCCTAGGAGGCTGGACTGGGAAATTAGTGCTGTCGCTATTTTCATTTACATTTTCTACTACTGGTTCAGCTTCACCTCTAGTTTGGAGGCATGTTAACTTAGTAGCTTCAGGTATTGGGTTTTCAGAAACCACAGAGACTGTGGATAAATTGTCTGAAAACTGCTTAATTTCTGGTGGTATATTATTGGGTGAAGCTGTAGTGGGTGAAGCTTTACTGGGTGAAGCTTTATCCTTGTTGATTAAAGGATCTAATCTGGCTTTACATTTATTCTCAAAAAGATCCAGATCATCCATAACATTATCTACTTTATTTGATGTACTTGCTATTTGTTCTGATTCAATTATCCTGTGTAAATGTTCCAACCTGGCTTGAGTTTCTTCTTCATATTGTGCTAGGTCAGACAGGAATGGTTCCACATCTTCAACTACTATGTCGTCGTCGTCGTGGACCTGATTTTGGTAAGATTTCCTATTTGCTTTCAATATATGCAATTGGGTTTGAATCTGCAACAGTGGTATTTTCAACCGACGATAATTAATTACAGGCTCATATAACAACTGTTCATATTGGTTGAGATCTCTTGTTAGTTGGCGTTTGCTTGATATTAAAGCACGCTTTGCTTTCTGTGGATTAGTCATGGTGACTTGTTAATTGGGCACCACTGGCTCATAAATTGTGAGCAAGTACTAATGGTAGCCTAGGGTAAAATTCTGCACTCACTAGGCAATAATCCTACCTCTACTAGAGGTTAGCACTTAAAATTAATACACATTATATATATACAATCATACACACTAATGATTTGAGTGATAAACCAGTGTCACTGGAAGTACCTTTAGGTTAGCTCTTCTATATCACCCTAGGATGGTAGAGACACTAATTAATCACTCAAAGGTGTAATGATCATAAGTAATTATTATATATACACAACTCAATTCGAGTTGATAAAAATTACACCCAAAATAGGGTCTGGACCATTCATTAATGGTGTTAGGTTATTCAATATAGTACAACTGACTATGGTAATAATGGGACTAGGATGAGCAATAATAGTTCAACTAGTCAATGGTAATATCCTACCCTGTTGTGGGTTGGCAATTAGTAAATATACTGTAATCACTAGTGCAATATATATTAAATAATTCTCTATTTGGAGAAATAATATACACTATTATTGATAATAGCCTCTTAATTAGCCTCTATGAAACTTCTAATATTATCAAGAAGTATTAAATATTATTAGTGACCTCGCGAAATAAAGTCCACAAAATTCGTAGATAATCTCTCGCGAAATGTAACACCACGAAATCCGTGAACAATCTCGCGAAGACACAGTCACTAGTTTGGCTGGATTCTATATTAGCGCTGTCATTTCACGAAATAACACGCCACCAAATATCTGTGGGTGTGCATGAAACCGCTGACGAAGGCTGAACTGGGCTGAGGGAGGCTCCTGAGCTCCCACGAGGCTTCGCTGCCGTCTTTGACTGGCTGGCTTTGTTTAAATAACACTGCACTAGTATATTTAATGAATCCACTGGATAACTGGTTCATCCGGTACTAAGATGACCAAATGTGGGTTCAAAGGATCAAATAATCCGTCATCCGGTTCGAAGATGACCAAATAATGTGGGAACCGACCTGTGAGATTTATATTTATTTAACTTATATGAATTTATATTTACGTTAATTTATATACTTCGATAGCAATTTGTATAATGATAAGTGGACTGTATTTCTGCAATAATCTCTTAATCTCACAAATCGATCCTCTACACATTAGGGGGGGTTTATATTACACATATGCAGCCAATCAAATTACAGTAATAGCTACATACATTGATGAGGTTCCTTCTCTTATAGTACAGCAGGTTAGTCCACCAGGTATAACTAGAGTGTAGACACCAAATTATCCTCTTTGAGGTA
>NC_091193.1:9640989-9668489 GCF_040958095.1 Procambarus clarkii
TTCAACCTGCCATCTTTCCCCACCCGTTCCCTCTCTCACCTCTCCCCCTACCTTTCCAAACCTCTTTTCCATACTAGCCCTTCATCACACCATTGGACAGCTGAAAGGCGGGACCAAAGAGCCAAAGCTCAACACCCCGCAAGCACAACTAGGTGAGTACCACTAGGTAAGTACACCACTACACCAACCCACCACCACACCACCACACCAACCCACCACCACACCAACCCACCACCACACCAACCCACCACCACACCAACCCACCACCACACCAACCCACCACCACACCACCCCACCAACCCACCACCCCACCAACCCACCACCCCACCAACCCACCACCACACCAACCTACCACCACACCAACCCACCAACCCACCACCACACCACCACCACACCAACCCACCACCAATCCACTCCCCAAAACCCTACTCCACTTATCCAACTGCGGTGATAATCCACTGTGTAAACTTGCCCCTCACCTGCTTCCCTCTCAGACAACCAATTAAGGGTCTCCGAGGCAATCATCCCCCCCACCACCCCCCACCCCCCCAGTGTTCTACCATTCTCCGGAGGACAATCAACCACCAATTATGAAGCTCGAAAACCTTTTAACTACGTCTTTTACTTCTCTTGAGAGATGTGATAGTAATTAGTCTACTGTCTTAGGTATCGTCGGGTTATTTAGTGATCATAAATAAACAATTACATTTTCAAAGCATTTAAACTTTCTTAGATTGACAAGAGCTCTTAACCTTTCAAAAGTTTAATCACTATTTACATATTAATGCAACCTTCCGAACGACAAACTGTTCGACTGTCAGACAGACAGCTGTTTGATATTTCATTCGACCCGACTCGCACCGTTCTATTCCTTGTCTATTACCTATAATCCATTCCTCGACCTTGTCTATCTTCCTCCTACTGCTCCACTCCTCTTTTCTATCACCCTCTCTATCCTCCTCCTCTTCCTTCTCCTCTTCCTTCTCCTTTTCCTTCCCTTGTGTATAGCGTATATCTTTCATACCCTCACTGTGGCTCCCCTCCCCTCGCCACCAATAGGTCTGAGACCCTGCTCATGTGTGGCTCCTGCCTCCTCCAGCACACCTTGCACTCTCTCTGACGAGTCCTCATCGTTCTCAGCCCTCACAATCTCATTTGTCCTCTCCTCAAAACGACGGTGACAGTCCCTCCTCGTCTCCCCTCCCCCACACACAACTACAACGGTGTCCCCCGCCTGTCTACCGTTCCTCTCCTGTCTTCTCAATGTAGGACAGACGAATATTATCTCTCTCTCTCTCTCTCTCTCTCTCTCTCTCTCTCTCTCTCTCTCTCTCTCTCTCTCTCTCTCTCTCTCTCTCTCTCTCTCTCTCTCTCTCTCTCTCTCTCTCTCTGTATATATATATATATATATATATATATATATATATATAATATGCTGGTTGGAATTTGAATTTGCCATTGTAAAAACACTTCAATTACCTGTGATTGATTGGCTAATACCTGTCTATATAATACTATATATTGTATAACAAATATCTAACCCCTGACCAGGGAGTACAGAAGAAAATGTTTTTCTACGTTGGTTAATATTCCTTATATGAATGGCCACGTCTGTGGTTAAACAAAAGTTAACTTCACTCAAAGGCAGCCACTTCATCTGCAGCCACACACACACACACATCTCCCCCAGAGCCACATCCCCTTCAGCCTCCCCCTGCGGCACACCCTCTCCCCCCCCCCCTTCCCCGGCGGACACATCCCTGCACACCCCCCTCTTCCTCGCTCTCAGAACTCCTCGCAACTGTGCTTGCCAAAGTTTGATCTCATGAAAAATTAACGACAAGTAGAGACTGGGTGGAGGAGCCAGGAATGAGATAGTGTTCCTTGCTGCCAACATGATTGCTTTACTGAAGTGATCCTCTGGAGGGGGTGAAGGAGGGACCACCGTCAGGAGCCTGCAGGGGGCGCTGGTGGTGGTGCCAGCACAGTACTGGCCGAGCTCCGGCGCTTGTAACAGTAAAGGGATAATTGGGTACTGAAGGAGAGTTGTGAACGAGGCTCAGTTATTGTAAAATGGTAATGGAATGTGTACTCCTCGTGTGAGAGAGAGAGAACTATCAGGGGGAAAGCGCCAAGCCATTACGACTATACAGCACTGAGAAGGGGTCAGGATAAGGATTTGGGATGGGACGGGGGAATGGTGCCTAACCACTTGGACGGTCGGGGATTGAACGCCGACCTGCATGACGCCAGACCGTTGCTCTACCGTCCAGCCCAAGTGGTTGGGCTCCTCCACTCTCCTCCTCTCTCACTAACCTCGTGTGAGGTTAGTGAGAGGGGGGGGGGGGTCAGGTTCTTGTCAAGAATAATAAATGGGGTTCAATTAGTGAAGGAAGGGGGGGAAATAAATATTCTACTGGTGTATAGAAATGTAGTGAAGAAGCTCTTATATTAAAGGCGAGTTGAGAGTTTCTTATAAGTGTAATGAGGTAGTTTAGTTATCCAGTTGGTGTTACGACGCTAGCAGAGTTAGCAAGATGATCACCCAGACTCTTGGTACTCGCAGTCCACCGAAACAATACAACACAGTTGACGAGGAACACATGGAAGAAGCATGTCATCACTTGTCAACAGTCACAGCTCACTGAACAAACGAAAATATATCTTTCCTTCGCCATTAGAGTGAGGGCGAGGAGGCTGAGGCAGGAGGAACAACATTAACGACGTAAGGCTCTGAAGATTGGATGGTGTAGCAGGATAGTGGTGGTAGTTCCGATGGTGTAATAAGGCTGTGAAGAGGCGCTTGATGAGGTAATGGTCACATCAGGGAGGCTACAATCTGTTCAGACACTCAAGTCCCAGCTGTGTCTGGGTACAAGTGACAAGATGAACAACCCAGCGGGTTTTCTTCCTATTGGGGAGTGTTGTACATGCTGCTATGGCGGTGTGTCCACTCACAGGATGTGTCCTGCTGCCCAATAAATTTAATTGCCGTTTGGGTTAGAAGGTGGTGGTTGGAAATTCTATTGATACATGAGAATAGTGACGGTAATTCTGTGGATATTAAAATACCAAGGGCTTAGAGAAGTCCGAGGTACTAATGACAAAGGGAGAAGTAGTAGAGGAAAAATTTTTTTGTTGGAGGGCAGTGGACTGATTTCGATGGTGTTGGTGAAAAATTAACTTTCCAAAGTTCACTTTCACAGTTTATATCGCTTGACGCTAAGAGGTGTATTTCGTTCAACGTCTCCATGTTCATAGACAGAGGCAAAATGTGTTCAAGATGGTAGAGGAACAATATTCGGTTGTTCGTGAACAACCGAATATATAATAAAGAAGGATGAGGTTCAGTAAGGTGTCGTCTAGGCCAATAGGCCTTCTGCAGTTTCCTAACTTCCAATATTCTTATGGTAGCTGGTACAGTGGCTGCTGGATATTCTTTCTTAGTCTGGAAGATGGTAAACTGCACCTGAGTGTGAGCTGGCTTTTAACACATGGTTGAGATTGTTTGATATCTAGTGCTTTACTGAGCTCTGATCGTCTACTGCCGTGGCATCTGTCGTTTATTTCGATGTTATTGGTCAGGATATCTCTGGCAATTACTCTGGATATGTATAGAAATTATATGGTCTTTAAGCCTTGTTGTTTGTGCATTGTCAGATGCATTGAAGATGTTGTCTTCATCAACATGGAAAGAGACAGCAAGATAATTAATGTGTTGTAACTACACACCTTCCTGGTTGTTCTTGTGTTGTAACTACACACCTTCCTGGTTGTTGTAGTTGTGATCTATCAGACTCCTGTCTCCCTGTTGTGACGTAAATCTGTTCTTGTTGCTCTTAAGGCTGGTGGTGGGACGTGGGGGCGTGTTGCTGGCCCTTGTTGCCCTCAACCATCTTCCTCCTCATCACCAACTCCTCTCTCTCTCTCTCTCTCTCTCTCTCTCTCTCTCTCTCTCTCTCTCTCTCTCTCTCTCTCTCTCTCTCTCTCTCTCTCTCTCTCTCTCTCTCTCTCCCGCTTTCTCTCTCTCTCTCTCTCTCTCTCTCTCTCTCTCTCTCTCTCTCTCTCTCTCTCTCTCTCTCTCTCTCTCTCTCTCTCTCTCTCTCTCTCTCTCTCCCTCAATCTCTTCTACCCTTCCATTGCACTATTCTATTCTCCTCTTTATTCGTGTCATTTTCAAGATACAACTTTCTATAGCCTTTGATATCCCCAAGATTACCTTTGAGTCTCTTTAGACTCACTGGAACAGAAATTTGTGCTGGGGCCAGGAGGCTCCTCGTGCACCCCCACCTGCAACCCCCATGTTTGCAACCCTCACCTTCACAACGACATAATCACATTGGTAAAAAAAAATCAACATATAAAGACGAAAATCATGCCATAACAAAGTTAATTAGTCAGGTAAGGTCGTGGACCAGTGGACTAAACGCTCTGCAGACAATACAAGCCAAGAGCTCATTTCGCTGAGGCTTTTAAAATAGTCCAATCAGAAGACCCGTGGTAACCCTTTACCACGTCTATACAAAGCCCAGGGGCCAGATTCACGAAAGCACTTACGCAAGCACTTACGAACCTGTACATCTTTTCTCAATCTTTGACGGCTTTGGTTACATTTATTAAACAGTTTACAAGCATGAAAACTTCCCAATCAACTGTTGTTATTGTTATAAATAGCCTCCTGGTGCTTCGGAACTCATTAACTGTTTAATAATTGAAAACAAAGCTACCAAAAATTGAGAAAATGTGTACAGGTTCATAAGTGCTTGCGTAAGTGCTTTCGAGAATCTGGCCCCTGGCACGTAAGCAACACAAGAGACAACAAGAGACAACAGCTCTTTATTTTCCCTGAACCTTAATGTTGACGCCAACTGATGTTTTTTTGTTTTGTTTAGCCCATAGAGTAATAAACCAATGGTAAACACGAAGCCCGAGCAGCGGTGTATGACACAGCTGGAGCAACCCATCAGGAAGGTTGTGGGGGGGGGGGGGGGGACACTGTTTACCCCTCGGCTTCAGCTCCCCATCACGGCCCCAACACACCAGGAAGAATAGGGTGACCTTCTGTGCCCCCCCCCCCTCACCCCCTCTTTCCTCTCCTTGTCTTGAGAACTCTTGCCATACAAAGTGAGAGAGTCGAGCTCCTGGTCAGAGCACACAAATAATCTTTGCTCTTTGTACTGCTGTTATTCCAGTTTCTTTCTCGTATACAATAACCTGTGAAAGGTTTACTTTCTAAATCAGGTTGAAATTAATACAAAGTAATAATATCTTACAAAAAAATAATATTAGAATTACAAGGGTAGTAGAAAGGGTTCTAATAAATACTCTGAATACTCTCCCTGGTAACAAAAACTTTACTTCGGAGGATAGCTTTACTAGGAAAATGACTATAAGTGAATTAAAATTAGATTTGTATAAATGGATGAATGAAAGTATGCCACTAGCCGCGTTCTTTTCTCTATGGAGAGAGTTACGAGGGATAGCATCCAGATGAACAGCTGCTCTGTTAATTACAACTCCAGTTTTATTATTATTTATTATTATTTATTATTATTTATTATTATTTATTATTATTTATTATTATTTATATACACAAGAGTTCCTACACTCTTGTACAGGCACCAGCACGCATAGCGTTTCGGGCAAGTCCTTAATCCTAGTATTTCCCGGAATTCGACCCGCCAAATCATTTAACAACCAGGTACCCATTTTACTGTTGGGTAAACAGAGACAACAGTCAAGGATATGCGCCCAGTAAATCCTCCCCGGCCAGGATACGAACCCAGGACAAAGCGCTCGCGAAACGCTAGGCGAGAGTCTCACCACTAAGCCACGGGGACTTCTCAGACTATCAGGATTACAGAAAGGACACTTGACCATAGTTCCATCGAAGACATTACCACAGACACATCGCCCGTCGGGAATGACCTGGTCAGGAGGTCAAGGACAAGAGGATTGGATGCTGGGTAGCAGCCCTAGGCACATCTCCTGCGCCAGGTGGTGAGTACGACGGGCTCACCATAGCCCGTGCTGCTTGGAACTTTTGGTTCCTAGTACAGTACCTGAATCTTCTACAACAAAAAACAGGAGGCAGCCTCATTAGCACGTTGAGATGCAAGTCTCATCCTAATCACACACTCAGACCTTAACAAAGCACTGAGGAGAGTGCGAAAGACTTGGTGTAAATCTTGACATAAACTTCACTAGATACATAAATGCGGGTTTTTATCCTAAATAACAATAATTACGATAATGATACACAATAATGACAATAGTAATAATAACAGCCTCTACTCCAAGTGTTTGAGACTTGCATTATTATTGACAAATTAATAATAATAATTTTCTCACAAAACTGCACAGTTGGCCAAAATTCTTTTTCAGTATAATTAAATAAATCCGGAGCACTTCCTAACATGGTAATATTTTTATGCCTCGCCTCTAATGCCTCTACGACACACAAGTTACCAAAACTACAATTATTAAATGAGATTTTTTTTTACATAAGGTAATTTTTTATATGGGGATGGGGGAGGAGAGAGAGAGGGTGGGGGGGGGGGAGGTGAGGAGCGTGGTAATATTTTTAATATTAAATAGCTGTTATTACGTCGAATTTGAGGGAGATGAATGAGGCTGAGAGCGGTGAGTGACCGTGGTCTCTCTCACTTCACCCATGAGTATACTCTTACAATCATATACACCAAGACAATATACTCATGTTAACAAAAGAGGGATGAGGTGCGTGGGATTGGGGGGAGGGGGGGATAGGCAGGGGGCATGTAGTGGAAGGGAGGGATTATGGGTGGTGTGAGGTACTCGGGTGAACCCATAGAGGGAGGGTCCGGGATCAGGAGGAGGGGGGGGAGGAGGATTGTATTGTGGTTGTTGGGGGTATGATTTGCAAGATTGATTGTGGGGGTTGTATTCCATTCTTATAGTATAAGAGAGTATGGCTCTCCAGTATATATATATATATATATATATATATATATATATATATATATATATATATATATATATATATATATATATATATATATATATATATATATATTCAGTGGCTCAGTTTGGGTAAATGGGAAAGAAAGAAAATAGCGCACGTTTCTAATTTGTTTAATTTCACAATGCTTGTGGGTATACAATATTTTTTGTTGTTCCATTGTCTGTGGAGATATAGAGATTGTCTGGTTTGTCGACTCTAGAACACGCAACATATAATTGTCCATGTGAGAAGCAATCCGTGTCTAGATATAAACTGCACAATTCTAGAGATTGTCCCTGAGCTTTGTTGATGGTGATTGCAAACGCCAATCGAATTGGAAATTACAATCTTTTAAATTGAAATGTCATATCTGTTGGAATCACAGGAATGCGAGGAATGAGGACATCTTCACCTTTGAAAGGTCCTGTCAAGATTGTTGCTTCTACGACGTCGCTGATTAATTTTTTTTACTGCAAGCCGCATGCCGTTGCAAAGTTTTGGCTGGTTGATATTTCGCAACAGGATAATTGGCACGCCCATTTTCAACTGCCGTCCGTGTGATGGTATCCCTGGCTGATCGAGTGAATTCAAAATTTCTGTAGGATAATTAACCGCTTCATCTGCTTCCTCAACAATGTCGACGGACTTGTATGTGACTACCTCGCTGTGAATCATAGACTGAATAATATGGTTAAGTTCGTAGACGTCTTTGTTCTTGGCCGCAAGAATAACTGATTCTTATAATTAGTGTGAATATTGGGAAATACTTTTTCAACCATTTCTTCTTTTGACGTCACTAAATTGTAGAAGTTATGAGGCAATGAAATTCGTCCTGAGGTCAGATCAACCGGCACGTTTTCGTTCCCAATTTCCAGAAATTGATGTGAGAATATCTCAGCTGATGGATCATTTTGCAGCTGGACACGCATATTTGTAGGTAATTTAAACGTCTTTACGTGGCGCCACAAAGTAGAGTATTTCAGGCGAGCATTTATTTCGTCCGCTGGTGTCGATCGAGGAATTACAGGTAATGTTTGCCTGAATTCTGCTGCAAGAAATATTACTGCGTTCCCAAATGTTCTGATGTTTCCACGCAAATCTTGCAATGATCGATCAAGAGCCTGGAGCGATTTTTTGTGGGCCATTGTGCATTCATCCCAAACAATAAGTTTGCATTTCTGCGTTTACTTTTCCCATGCCGGATGCTTTGGAAATGTTGGACGTGGGAGTTTCAATGAATTGCATGTTCAATGGCAATTTCAAAGCCGAAGTAGCAGTTCTTCCACCTGGTAGCAATGTTGCAGTTATTCTGGACGGTGCAAGAGCTAAGGTTATGCCATTTTGGGATCGAAATGCAGCCAGAATCAATCTAATTATGGGAAGGGTTTACCAGTTCCTCCTGGCGCATCTAAGAAGATTTCTCCAAGCCCGTTATTGAAAGTTTGAATTATTTGACTGTAAATGCCTTTTCGCTCAAGCGTTAGCTTAGGAATATTTTATTGCACATACGACAACAGATCACCCGTGTTGTAATTTTGTTCACGACGCAATTTTACATCGAACGAAGCAGCAGCAGTTTGATTCGGTGATGGCATTTCCAATTGATTGAGAACTTTGTTCGCGATTTCTAAGCACAAATCTTCAATCATTATCAACGCTTCGTTGTAGATTTTTGCTGTGAAATCCATGTTCATATTTGCATTTTCCTTGTGTATTCGACGGACAATATCTTCAGCCATGTGCAATTTATATTTCTACCATAACTCTGTTGGAGGTGAAGGAGAACCGGTGGTCAATATGATTGCAAACAATGCACGAATTTGATTTGGATGTGACGTGTTGGACGCATATTAATGCATACATCCCAGTGTCCGTCGTTTTCCAATAAATTCCGAGCTTAACATGCACTACAGAAAGTGGCATGTGTAACGACGTTGAGAAATTTCAATTGCTGGAAAGACGTTGGACCGGGCACATTTACCAACAGCATGCGAAGAAAGAAGCATTCATCCTGATTGGGATGCACGGTGCACAGTCTGCCTATCATAGCTTATTTGAATATGCCAGGTTGTCCGTCGACTCGCTCTCCTCGTTTGCGTCGGTCAAATGATTTTCCTACTGGTATTCCATGTGTAATACGGAGGCACTTCCGAATACAGCAGTGTTTTCGCAAACGCGTCATTTTGACATAATGTGAAGAAAACAGTTAACGTTGTAGCCGGTGGATTCATAGCTGTTTGTTGCACATTTACAGCTGTGAAATAAACGTGTTGTCCATTTTCTTGTTTTCAAAGCAAAAACAAAAAATACTAACGAAATATTTTAATTAAAACACAGATCAATCCGCACAGCTCAATTTCACCACCAATTGCATTGAAAAATAAGAAGAACAGTTAAAAAAACGAAATGAAAAAAATGAAAAAAGAAACAAACTATACTCACGAAATGAACGGTATGGTAAACAACACAGCTCAATTCCAACGCAATGTCACACAAAATAATTAAATCAAAATTAAAATAATTCAAAATCTATGAAAATTCAATTTATCAATGCAATCGGAAACATTGAAATGGAATCGTAACATATTTTGTATAATGTGTGTTGCTCTTACGTGCAACAGATGGCGCTGTTTAAAAAAAAATGTTTTTACCTGTCACAGGTGTGGCATTTATATAGTAGATGTATAAAAACCCGCACGTAATCGAATGGAACGTTGTATCAAATTTCAAAGAAATCAGTGAAGAACTTTCGGAGATTAGCGAGTTTAAACCAACGAACATTTTCATTTATATATATATATATATATATATATATATATATATATATATATATATATATATATATATATATATATATATATATATATATATATATATATATATATATAATATATCTCACAGCTATATATTTCCTGGCAAGAACGAGACTATATTAAAGTAAGATTTCGGGTGGAGTGCATCATAGTAACACATACGTGTGTTGGAGGCTGCAGAGGGCAGCGGCGTGTGGACAAGTTAGCCACACTGGCCGCCAGTAGGGAGGCACAAGCCGCCACACACTAACTTGTCCGCAGAATTTCAAACAGTTTGGTGATAAATTGGTTTAAATTCAGGGCGGGTGACATGTGTATCTAGTAAAGGGTGTATCAGATTTGACCAAAAACAACGTAACAGTTGTTTTTTCGCTAAGCTCTTTTAAAGCTTTGTTGTTTAAGTTTGTTGAACTTCAAGACACTTATCATTGTGTTTTTCAAACTGTTGGTGAATTTCGGTCAGTTTTTTAGTTTAGTTCATTTATTATGCACCCCATACCCATCTTGTGGGCGGTAGTAGAAAGGGTTACAGAGGCACATAATGGGCTCAGGGACTGAACCCCACAATTCCTTTAGCTAAGCAAGTTACAATCTTGATGAGCTAGTTACAAAATTCAATATAAGTCATCACATCAACATTTCGGTCAAATGCGGAAAATCTCTGTTTTTCCCTTATGGTCACATTTCTATATAAAATATCTAAATTGAAAACTTTTAATACGTTGCAATCACCTTCAATCACGCTCAAAACTATCAGGAGAAAGTGTAAAGTCATTTGGCGCTTTTTCAGGATAGCTTTTAATTGATAACTAGTAATTGAATACATTGATAACTTTTAATAAAGATTAAATCTCCAGAGTTTAATAATTACTTACGGGCGAGATGAATCAACAGAAAATAAAACGATTCTTCGCGGCAGGGGATCGTATTCCAGGCACCATAGTATTAAGGACTTGCCCGAAACGCTACGCGTACTAGTGGCTGTACAAGAATGTAACAACTCTTGTATATATCTCAAAAAAAAAAAAAAAATATTGATGAAAGATTAGATAAACCACCACGCACAATGTAATTAAGGGATTCAGATGTGAGTCTCAGGGGCTGTTCATGCCCGTGCCACCTCTTGGGTGGCTTAGTCTTCATCAATCAATCGTGGGTTGGTTGATGACATAATTCAGGAGTTCAAAGCAATATATATTTGACTTTGTATGTATGTATGTATGTATATATGTATGTATGTCTCTTTGTTGGTCTGTTAGCTTGATTGTCGATCACTGGTTAGGAAACAGGATAGTAAACATATATATATATATATATATATATATATATATATATATATATATATATATATATATATATATATATATATATATATATATATATATATATATGTTGTACCTAGTAGCCAGAACGCAGTTCTTGGCCTACTATGCAAGGCCCGAGTTGCCTAATAAGCCAAGTTTTCCAGAATTTCAATATTTTTCTAACTTTTTTCTTATGAAATGATAAATCTATCCTTTTCATTATGTTTGAGTTATTTTTTTTTTAAATTTTAGTTAAAACTAACGTAGATATAAAACCGAACCTAACCTAACCTACCTAACCTAACCTAACTAACGTAGATATAAAACCGAACCTAACCTAACCTACCTAACTTATCTTAACCTAACCGGAACTATTACAACTAAGTAAATGATTTTTATTCTTAATATAATATAATAATAATAATTCAAATATACTAATTGGAAACAATTTATTGAAAATAAAGAAAATCACTCGGCCTATTAGGCAAATCGGGCCTTGCATACTAGGGCGAGAAGTGCGTTCTGGCTACTAGGTACGACATATATATATATAGGCCAATAGACCTTCTGCAATTTCTTTAATTGCAATGGAGAGGTGATAATGGAAGCTTGAGTAATTAAAGTAGCCATGGGGCTACTAGGAGGCCTGGTCGACGACCGGGCCGCGGGGACGCTAAGCCCCGGAAACACCTCAAGGTAACCTCAAGGTAAGGGGCATGTATATAACAAGTGAACACACAGTGAACACACTCCTCATTATACTTAAACACACTGTTCATTTTACCTGAACACAAACGGTCATTATACCTGAACACACACACACACACACACACCACTCTACACCCGAACACACCGGTGATTATACCTGGAATTAGTGTGTAGGTGTACCGTACATGGAGCGGCCAGGTAGCTTCATCAGCCTCCCGTGGTAATCCCATTAACGTTATCCACCCAAAATTAACCTCAAGTCTTATCTTCCCAAACCAAACTATTTTATCAGATTTCAAAATTCTAGTTTTTCTGCCGTTAATGTTAGTTTTTTTTTTTTTTTACCCTGTTAGATCAATTATCCCATCACGAGCCACCCAATTTGCGACATCTCGGGGACTGGGGGGGGGGGGCAGCGAGATCACGTACATCAGATAAGCGAACTCATTTACTGACGAGAGAGATTGGCGATATCTGCAGCACAGTTTAGCTTAAGGTATTTAGATCGTTAAGCCCCGTCCAGTTATTCTCAGGACACGATCCCTTCTCTCTAACCATCGAGGTTTTCTTTTTTGTTTTTTTTTTTGGTATGTCTGTCTGTCTTGAAGCTTGAGAAAGATCAAGTTACTGCTGTGCTTGTCGACGTGCCTGTCGACGTGCTTGTCGACGTGTTTGTCGACGTGTTTGTCGACGTGTTTGTCGACGTGTTTGTCGACGTGTTTGTCGACGTGCTTGTCGACGTGCCTGTCGACGTGCTTGTCGACGTGTTTGTCGACGTGTTTGTCGACGTGTTTGTCGACGTGCTTGTCGACGTGCTTGTCGTCGTGCTTGTCGACGTGTTTGTCGACGTGTTTGTCGACGTGCTTGTCGACGTGCTTGTCGACGTGCTTGTCGTCGTGCTTGTCGACGTGCTTGTCGACGTGTTTGTCGACGTGTTTGTCGACGTGCTTGTCGACGTGCTTGTCGACGTGCTTGTCGTCGTGCTTGTCGACGTGCTTGTCGACAGTGTGCGTCTGTATTCACTATTTGTGTCTGCAGAATCGAGCTGAATTAGCTCTTGGACCCCGTCTTTCTAACCAATCTATTTTTTCCTTTATTATTTCTACTACATGTATTTCTTCCTAAAACACACACACATCCACAGGAAGCGGCCCGTAGCAGCTGTCTAACTCCCAGGAATCTATGTACTACTAGGTGAACAGGCGCATAAGGATGAAAGAAACTATCCCCATTGGTTTCCGCCTCCGTCGGGAATCGAACCCAGGCCATTAGGACTACGACCCCCCAACCGCTGTCCACAGCCCCGAGGCTGTGTGTGTGTATTCACCTAGTTGTGCTTGCAGGGGTTGAGCTTTGGCTCTTGGTCCCGCCTCTCAACCGTCAATCAACTGATTCCTGAGCCTACTGGGCTCTATCATATCTGCATTTGAAACTGTGTATGGAGTCAGCCTCCACCACATCTCTGCCTAATGCATTCCATCTGTTAACTACTCTGACACTGAAAAAGTTCTTTCTAACGTCCCTGTGGCTCATTTGGGTTCTCAGTCTCCACCTGTGTCCCCTTGTTCGCGTACCACCCGTATTGAAAAGTTTATCCATATCAACCCTGTCAATTCCTCTGAGAATTTTGTAGGTAGTGATCATGTCATCCCTTACTCCTCTGTCTTCCAGTATTGTGAGGTGCATCTGTGGGTTTGGGGTGTACTATCCACCCTCACCCACTGTATAGGTGTGAGGATTTACCACCACCCGCGTAGATATAGTACCCTCACACCCATACAGCTGGTGGCATAAACCCTACACCCATACAGCTGGTGGTGGTAGATGGTACCACCGCCATCTACCAGGGGTGATAGTATACCTGTACAAGTATACCATGGGTGACGGTGTAATGTAAACCAACACCCATGCAGTGGGCGGTGGAGAAGGTGTGTCAACACCCATGCAGTGGGCGGTGGGGAAGGTGGGTCAACACCCATGCAGTGGGCGGTGGGGAAGGTGTGTCAACACCCATGCAGTGGGCGGTGGGGAAGGTGTGTCAACACCCATGCAGTGGGCGGTGGGGAAGGTGGGGAAGGTGTGTCAACACCCATGCAGTGGGCGTTGGGGAAGGTGGGTTAACACCCATGCAGTGGGCGGTGGGGAAGGTGTGTCAACACCCATGCAGTGGGCGGTGGGGAAGGTGTGTCAACACCCATGCAGTGGGTGGTGGGGAAGGTGGGTCAACACCCATGCAGTGGGCGGTGGGGAAGGTGTGTCAACACCCATGCAGTGGGCGGTGGGGAAGGTGGGTCAACACCCATGCAGTGGGCGGTGGTTGAAAAGTCTACAGGTACACAATGGTCTCTACCATAACAAAAACGGTGTTCGTTTGGCTAAGCCAATTAGTGCTCAAGTTACAGGACTAAAAGTCTAGTTACAGTACCGCATTTCATGTTACAGTGGTCATGAGGCTATCAAATAATAAATATTTTATTTACAGGCAGTGCGAGGTTACTAAATGAAAGGTTTTATATAGTCTTTGAGCCTATGCTTTCACTTATGATATCCCACAACGAGACATTTATAGAGCCTTCAGTCCTCCGTGTGCTGACTGTTGATATTAAAAAGAGGCTAGTGATATATTTTAGAGTAGCGGGTACCTCTTTTTTAATTGGGAAACGGGTAAGAGCAAAGGCTCTACCACAGCACCACCCACGTGGCTCTACCACAACACCACCCACGTGGCTCTACCACAGCACCACCCACGTGGCTCTACCACAACACCACCCACGTGGCTCTACCACAACACCACCCACGTGGCTCTACCTCAGCACCACCCACGTGGCTCTACCACAACACCACCCACGTGGCTCTACCACAACACCACCCACGTGGCTCTACCACAACACCTCCCACGTGGCTCTACCACAGCACCACCCACGTGGCTCTACCACAACACCACCCACGTGGCTCTACCACTCTCCGCCCCCCCCCCCCATGCTCTCATCAGTCACCAGGCTAATGAAGTGATAATGAGCAGGGACGCCGGGTGTAACTGTACCGTCAGCGTCACTTCACTTACGGGGGCCGGATAACGCCGGATAGTGTGGTATCCGGTCCGTCCGGCCGTCAGGAGAGACTCATTAGCCTCGCGACACGAAGAGTTAGTTATGAGGACACAGTCAACTACCCCCCCTCCCCCCCCCCACCCCCCCTCGCAGACATGAGGTGGTTAGCAACTTCTCAAGAGACAAAGAAAACAAATATTGACACATGTTTTTTTTTGCTTTGCCAAAACAAAAAAACACGTGAGAGGTGAAGGGTCATATGTGCTTCAGGTGTTTGGAACTGGGCCGACGCCCGCCGGGTTACAGCAGTAGAACTGTACCCGGCAGAGGTGCCCCGTCGAACTGGTTAGTTAAAGGTGCTGCTGGTGCCAACTGTACTGCCTGTCTTGTGGCACTGGACGAGACGGGTGCCTCTGTCACGCGCCTCTCGTCCCGTGGCACTGTTTTCTGTCCTGGGGTCCGCGGGGGTGGAGCGGGAGATCGAACACGCTCTTGGTGTGGCGGGAGTTGGTGGACTGTGTGTAATAAACGTGTTCACACACACACACGCGCGCGCGCGCAAACACACACACACACTCACAAACACACACACACACACACACACACACACACACACACACACACACACACACACACACACACACACACACACACACACACGATCATGTCCCTTGGGTGTTACGAAAACGCTGCGCCTCATGTTATAATAACGAAGAACAGTCTTCAGTATCTATGGAAGAACGAAGGAAAGAATGAACGACGGAATGAGGGGGAATGAACGACGGAATGGGGGGATGAACGGAGGAGCACGCTCCTTCCTGAACCATACACGTCTCAAGAAGCAAGACAGCAGGAGCTTGGCTCATTGATCAAGCACACAATGATGGGTCGCCTCCGCCACCACACACGGGGAGATCCTCCTGGTCTTATTATACAGATGCTGTTGTTTATCCAGGCTCGATATAGTGTCACCCTAATACAACTGTGTCCTCGGGCCTGAGTAACTACTAATTAAGTGAAGCGTGGATCAGGCAAGAGAGAGAGAGAGAGAGAGAGAGAGAGAGAGAGAGAGAGAGAGAGAGAGAGAGAGAGAGAGAGAGAGAGAGAGAGAAAGAGAGAGAGAAAGAGAGAGAGAGAGAGAGAGAGAGAGAGAGAGAGAGAGAGAGAGAGAGAGAGAGAGAGAGAGAGAGAGAGACAGAGAGAGAGAGAGAGAGAGAGAGAGAAAGAGAGAGAGAGAGAGAGAGAGAGACAGAGAGAGAGAGAGACAGAGAGACAGAGAGAGAGAGAGAGAGAGAGAGAGAGAGAGAGAGAGAGAGAGAGAGAGAGAGACAGATAGAGACAGAGAGAGAGAGAGAGAGAGAGAGAAGAGAGAGAGAGAGAGAGAGAGAGAGAGAGAGAGAGAGAGAGAGAGAGAGAGAGACAGAGAGAGGTGTAAATTCAGAGGAGGAGGAGGGAGTGATTAATAGAAAAAAAAGGGACCAATTACCGGCATCGTTCCAGACGCCCCACAGGTAGTCTGCTGTGATGAACGCAGATGTTTAATTAAGGAACACACCTGCTTAAGGAACGAGGCTGTTGTGCGAGCTCTGCTGCTCTTAAAGAGCACTCTGGCCCGACGAGTCAAGCTACTCAACGAATGAATTCGTTTAAGAATTTGCTACTAACAATCACGGTCGTTTAATGAGCCGTTACTTAACGACGTGTCCCTAAAACCACAATTATTTAACTTAAAGTGCGATATTTAACGAGCACTGCTGTATAATGTGCACAGTTTAACTGGCACCGTTGTTTAACGACTCTAGTCGTTCACAGACGCGAACACCTTAAATACGGAAACAAATGTATCGATAAAGCCTCCTTAGAGATCTGGGTGTTGAGCAGCGCTGGTATACAAAAGACAACACCTGCTTAACTGAATATTGTGCAACGAAGTCTATTGTTAAACGGCGAACTCAATTGTTCAGCGAGGAGTTACTTGCATGACCACCTCTTTTGTTTTCCTTAATGAGTTCATTCGTTCATGGAACTCTGTTGTCCACTAATATCAGTTGTTGTGTTAAACGAAGTGAAGGAATGAACCAAGTTCGTTTTTTTCTCTATCGAGAAGCTTCGTAGAGGGAAGGGAAGGGAACTATTCAGAGGAAAGCGCCAAGCCAATTACGACTATATAGCACTGGGAAGGGGTCAGGATAAGGATTTGGGATGGTACGGTGGGGGGGGGGTGAGGAAGGAATGGTGCCCAGCCACTTGGACGGTCTCGGGGGATTGAACGCCGACCTGCATGAAGGGAGACCGTCGCTCTACCGTCCAGCCCAAGTGGTTGGGCAACCTTCGTAGAGATGCGAAGCTGTTTAATGAACGCCGTTTTTTAACGAAGACGGTTGTTCTCCAAACGGCAAGTGTTAGAATGAGCAATTTAGTACGTGTTCCAACGAGGCGTGTGTGAGATCGTACAGCTGTAAGGCTCATAATGCCACCTGAAGCTCCACTGACCTCTTACCAACCACTGTACAGTTGTTAGTGTTCCCCTCTGACAAACACAACCACTTCATATGTGTTCTTGAGGAAGACGGTCCTCCTGGAGTCCCCGAGGGCTTGTCTCAGCCTCCATCACCTGGAGGTGTACATGGAGACACTGTAAGACAGGTTGAGCAGGAGAACTGAAGGGCATCAACTGGGCCAAGAATGCCTTCAGGAAATTCGTATTTCTTTATGAAATGAACTTGAATTATAGATCGGGGCATGAAGGCTTCCCTTGAAACTGTGACTGCTTCTTATATTACTTGGTTGTGGTGGATGGGTGGTTGTGGTGGAGGGGGTGGGTGTGGTGGAGGGGGTGGTTGTGGTGGAGGGGGTGGTTGTGGTGGAGGGGGTGGTTGTGGTGGAGGGGGTGGTTGTGGTGGAGGGGGTGGTTGTGGTGGTGGGGTGGTTGTGGTGGAGCAGGCAGCGTATTATAACATTCCTCGGCAGCGGGCTGTAATGAGTATAAAGCTTTGATGGTGGTCCTGTACACCAGCGATGCCACACGTTATTACTGCCTCTTATTGCTGCCTCTCACCCCCCCCCTCCGCTCTCTACACCCGCCCCCACCCCCCACTAACACCACCCAAGCCCCACCACCACCATCCCCACTACCCCACCAACACCACCTAAACTATCAGCTCGTTCCTGCAGGAACAAATATTAAACACACACACACACACACACACACACACACACACACACACACACACACACACACACACACACACACACACACACACACACACACGTACACACACACACACACACACCTCACAACGACTCATCACAGCTGGCACTACATCCAATTCTCATTTACAACCTACAATCCAGGAATGCTTTGAGACTTCTGGAAACAGGAATTCTAAGAAGAGCGCCTCAAGGTATGGTCCACAAATGCTGATGGAGTAACAAAGCAGAGGAAATTAAAGAAAGGGTTAGTGAAACAGAACCTGATTTAATTGCAATAATGGAAACAAGAATAGATGCTATGGTCCCTGATGCAATATTCATAGAGGGACGGAGGGGGGGGGGGATACCAAGTGATAAGGAGAGAAAGATAACAAAGACTAGGAGGGGGAGTGGCACTCATAGTGAGACGAAAGTGGAAGTTTGAGGAACTAGAAAATCAGGATACAAATGGATACACAGACTCCAAAAGGGAAAAGGATATTGGTCCTCGGGTGGGAGGCAGGGAGGGGATGGGTGGCAGGGAGGGGGTTGGAGGCAGTGGAGGGTGGAGGGTAGCAGAAAGGGGAGTGTAGAGCAGAGGATGGTCAAGGAGGTGTACACATTGGGGGGGGGGGGGAAAGGTCAAAGGATTGGTAGGTGTATAGGGATGGGATTCAGAGGAGGGAGGGAGGGGGCTTACAATTGTCCTCTTCCGTTGTAATTCCTCATCATCATGTTTCTCATCACTTTGTGGTATTGTATCATTGCTTGCTCCGTCTCCTGCTTCCTCCTCCTCCTCCTCCTCCTCCTCCTCCTCCTCCTCCTCCTCCTCCTCCTCCTCCTCCTCCTCCTTGTCTTTATTCACCATAAGGTCCCTTTTATGCTCACATATTAGAGAAATGGTTTGTATTTGTCTCTCCAACTTTCTTAGTTTAGTGTTCCTGTCTCTCCACAACCTGCCTCCTCACTGGTTCACTCTGCCTCTCCTCCAATGGCCATGTTTACTATTTCCTCCAAGACTTTGAATCTTAACTAGATATTCTGTTCTCCAACCTTCCAGTTGCTGCCTCCCAAAATGTTTTCATTCTCCTACCTTCCCCCTTTTATACTCCTACCTTCCCCCTTTTATAATCCTACCTTCCCCCTTTTATACTCCTACCTTCCCCCTTTTATACTCCTACCTTCCCCCTTTTATACTCCTACCTTCCCCCTTTTATACTCCTACCTTCCCCCTTTTATAATCCTACCTTCCCTCTTTTATACAAGGCTTCTTTCCAATGTTTCTGCTTGACCATTGTGTTACCATATTAGGCCCAATAGCTTCTTCTGCTCCACTAGGATTTCCTCCATCGAAACTTTCCTCCTCTCCTGGCATTTCTTCATTGTCTCTCTCTACAATTATATTCTCTACCTCCATCTTCCACGCTACTTCTTGATCTAGTTACTCTTCTTGCTGCCATCATTACTGAGTAGTCTTCCTTAAGCCAGAATACGTGCTGGTTACCTTACGTCGTCGTGCCAACCACAATAGGTGAATGATTCACTACAGCCTCGTCCTCGAAGTATTGGCGCCTCTGTGTTCCCTCACAACATATTAAGGGAGTAATGATCACACCTCACGACCTCTCCATGTTTGCTGTTGCATTTCTTACTTTCCAATTTATTGTCCATTTTTCCCCACTCTCACTGTTGTGTGTCGTGCGGAATTGTCTATTTGGATTCCTGAGTGTATTTTCCTAGTTGTGCTTGCGGGGGTTGAGCTTTGGCTCTATGGTCCCGCCTCTCCACCGTCAATCAACAGGTGTACAGGTTCCTGAACCTACTGGGCTCTGTCATATCTACACTTGAAACTGTGTATGGAGTCAGCCTCCACCACATCACTGCCTAATGCATTCCAAAGGTGTGTGTGTGTGTGTGTGTGTGTGTGTGTGTGTGTGTGTGTGTGTGTGTGTGTGTGTGTGTGTGTGTGTGTGTGTGTGTGTGGGGCCAGATAGAAGGGGCAGGGGGTAGGGGCAGGGGGTAGGGGCAGGGGGTAGGGGCAGGGAAGGCAAGGGGCAGGGGGTAGGGGCAGGGAAGGCAAGGGGCAGGGGGTAGGGGCAGGGAGGGCAAGGGGCAGGCAGGGAATGAGGCAGCAGCAACAACTTCAACTCTGAGAGGGGAAATATTTTTCCAGCTTGAATTTTTACAAATTAGTTCACACTGTCACGTTATTAACATAATTTACGGCCCGGAGCTAACTACTGGACATTTGCATAATATATATATATATATATATATATATATATATATATATATATATATATATCTATATATATATATATATATATATATATATATATATATATATCTATATATATATATATATATATATATATATATATATATATATATATATATATATATATATATATATATATATATATATATATATATATAACACAGCCAAACTCTCATGCAACCTTCTCTTGGGATCCTCCTGCCATCCCACATCTATCATGCTACCCGGTAACTTGCTCCATAAATCAACAAACCCGGTTTAGAAACCAGTATTAAACCAGATCTTTTGTTGTTCAGATCACATCTTGTGTCACTGTTGTTGGCTACAGCCTCCTTCACCCCTCACCACAAGTGCTCCATGTTGTCTTAGTGTGTTTCTTATAGACAAAGCTGGATTTGATGACTTAACAAAATTAAATAAATAAACTCAGTGATCTCCCTGATTTCATTGTCAATAACGAACACGTGGAAACCTGAAGGCAACACTGATATCTCGGTTCAAGAGTGGTGCTGATATCTTAGTTCAACAGTGATGTTGATATCTCGGTTCAACAGTGATGCTGATATCTCGATTCAGCAGTGACGCTGATATCTCGGTTCAACAGTGATGCTGATATCTCGATTCAACAGTGATGCTGATATCTCGGTTCATCAGTGATGCTGATATATCGGTTCAACAGTGACGCTGATATCTCGGTTCAACAGTGACACTGATATCTCGGTTCAGCAGTGACGCTGATATCTCGGTTCAGCAGTGACGCTGATATCTCGGTTCAACAGTGATGCTGATATCTCGATTCAACAGTGATGCTGATATCTCGGTTCAACAGTGATGCTGATATCTCGATTCAACAGTGACGCTGATATCTCGGTTCAACAGTGACACTGATATCTCGGTTCAGCAGTGACGCTGATATCTCGGTTCAACAGTGACGCTAATATCTCGGTTCAACAGTGACACTGAACGTGAAGAATGTTATAGAGTTAAAGAAAGACGGTAACCCGTGGAAAGATTAATCGATAAGAAATAAAGTACACACAGAAATCCCCATAACGTGATATATCAAATGAACAAATCCAGAAGGGATCTTGATGAGGGTTCGAACCTAGGCGTTGAGCGCGTCTGGGAACCTACAACACATAGGTTCGAATCCTTGTGGATTTGTTTCACTAAAGTACTTTATGTTTAATGCGCCTCACTGTACTAGCTATTGTTTGACAGGTTCCCCAACTCACGATCATTTCTATGTATAATATATATATATTTCCCCCAAACACTAGGCTGAAAATACTATAGAAACAGGTATACAAAATTTTTTTCAACATGAGGGAAGAGTTAAACGTGTTATTATATACGGACCAGAACTCAACCCAGCGTTCTGCCTCAGACAACACGAGGGACTCACCATCTCACACACTGCTTAGAGACTATAATTATCGGGTGCTCTCAATCGGCACCCGACACAATATTATACTAGGCAGTGATGTGGTGGAGGCTGACTCCATACACAGTTTCAAATGTAGATATGATAGAGCCCAGTAGGCTCAGGAACCTGTACACCAGTTGATTGACGGTATCAAAGAGCCCAAGGTCAACCCCCCGCAAGCACAACTAGGTGAGTATATATGGTGCCAGGGCACCAAGATGCACTCACTATATATATACTATTGTTTACAAGTGAACTGTTCATCTCTCTCTACCTGGCCCAGGCCACATAAATATCATACACGCTCATCACTAAAATAATACCATAACAACGGGTAAAATGCCTGACACCAGAGACAAAATCCATGCCAAATTAAAAAAAAAAAATACACAAAACGAGGTCATTTGTCGCCAAAGGGTCAATACTAAATGTGTATTGATCACGAAGATCTATAATAGCAGTTATAGATCATCTTTACCTAATATTGTCATACACGACTCTGTACGGCAGCACAGTAGCTTTACTTACTCTCACTGAACCCATTCTCTCTCAGAGACACACGCCCCGTCCTCATCTGACCCTCTCTTTAATGTGAACAAATTTAGCCATCAACGCAGCCACCTCCTCTGGTCTGTGCCGAGTTAGGAACCGTCAGCGGTAGCAAAGGGAGAGAGGAGTTACCGTAACTGTAACACTCACTAGGGGTAATTAACTCTATATTCACTTATATCCCCAGAGAGTAGTTAATCAAGCTGAACTCAGGACTTAATCATTTTCAACACTTAATCAAGTTTCACCTTCAGGGACTTCTGCTTAGCCGCCAATAAATAATAATATGATATGCTGACTGATAAGTTATTTGTTTTTCCTAATTGAAAACTTAAAAGAAATTTTGCTTTGATATTTGTATTATATTCAGTGTTGAGGAATTTTGGTTATTGTTCGAGTGTTTGTGTGTGTGTGTGTGTGTTTGTGTGTGTGTGTTTGTGTGTGTGTGTGTGTGTGTGAGAGAGAGAGAGGGAGAGAGAGAGAGAGAGAGAGAGAGAGAGAGAGAGAGAGAGAGAGAGAGAGAGACGGAGGGAGAGAGGGGGGCCACTCTCCTGCTGTGAGAGGGCCTCTCAGAGCCCCGGGGCCAACACATGCTGACACACACCTCGTCCAGGTGTAGCGAGGGGAGACTTTTGCCGCCTGGGGGACCTCAACGAGGGCACGACCCACCCCTCGCCTGACCTGGCATATTCATTGGTCGAGATCACATCCCGGAGACTGCATGGTGATGCTGGTGATGGGGGGGAAGGAGGGGGGTGATCACACCATCCGCCTGGTTGAGGGGCTGTGATGGTGGAAGTGGTGGTGGTGGTGGTGGTAGCGATTGTGGTGGGGGATCACCATCACCGGGATTCTGATTGTTGGTGGTGGTGGTGATTGCATTTATTTACTTATCGTAGTTACCAATCAGTGGCTGCCTGCAGGGAAGTGAGGTCTCGCTCTTTATGCCCCGCCTATACGAGCCTTGTTGTGGTATAATGTAAACATTGTGACGCTCGAGTTCTTTGTCGAATCTCGCCCTAAAGTTGTAGCTGGAGGTTGTAGATTCACAACTTTGTTTCCTCTCTCCTGCAGGGTTGTGTGGTCCATCTGTCTTAACATGACCCCCTAATGCCCTAACAACTCTCTTAGCTCTGGCACTAATCTGGTTGCAAACTACAGTACTTTATCCATTTCAATTTTATGCTGCACAAAATGCGAATTCCAGGTCAGTGCTGTTAATTCCAATGTTGGCCTAGGGAAATATGTAGCCTATATAAAGCGTCTCTATGTAAGGTTTCTGAACGAGGTTCTAATCTTTCCCAGCATCCGGTGTTTCACTACTCACGTGTCCCTCTGGAGATTGTGTTGGAATTCTATCCACTGCCATATCTTTTTCTCTCTCTCCAATTCCTTCAGTTGCCTTCCCCCCTTATTCTGTAGACACCTCCTGGTAGCCTTTCGCCCTTACCCACTTTCATTACCTTACACTTGTTAGGTTTGAATTCAAGCAACCATTTGTTTGTCCTATTCTGGAGTTTGTCAGGGAGTTTGGCCAGACTGTAACCTTTTTACAGTCTTCCTCGATTTTCATGACCCATACCAGTTTTGCTTCGTCTTCAAACATTGCCATGTACTGTGGTGGTGCAACTCATCCTCTTAAAAATATCGTCACTTTTGGCTGGTATGCGCGCTATGGCCAAATTTGGACGTAATTTGAAATGAAATCGACTCACAAAAGTGACGTACTGTTCCGTTTTCTGTTTGAGTCGTCCGGCTTACTCGGCAAGCTTAGAAAAGGAAACTTTTCATTAACGTTTTTCATACCGTTTTGAAACTTTATGAGAATTTCCTGCCCACCTAACCTACCAGAGGACCCTTAACTTACTGTTGTTGAAAAAAAAAAATCCCAAATTTATTTTCATTTTTTTTTTCATTTTCAAATTGCGTCCATATTCGGCCATACGGACAAACGGCCAAAAGCGACGTTCTTTTTAAGAGAACAGGTTGTGAGTTTGGCATCCATACCACAGTAACAAGCAGCATCTGATACATATTTCCTTCACAGAACATACCACAGCAATACACAAACTAATCCACAAACCATTCATGTGCTGCAGGATATGTGATAAACATAAACATTGTTTGAATTACAAAAAAAAAATTATGATTCCAATTCCGTCCTAAAATGGTTGCAGCACTTTGCATCCTCAAGATAAGATAAGCTAGTGGGGTTGGTAGATGTTAATCCTCTTGTTGGACAGGCTGTTCACCTGACACAGTTAAGGGAGTCCCAGCTGCGTTTGGGTACAAGTGACAGGATGAACAACCTCGTAAGATTTCTTTCATTTGGAGTTTGTTGTACATATTACTATGACGGTACATTCACTAAGTGACGCTACCCAGTAAACTCGTAAAATTAAAAGCAAATAATAATGATCTACAAAGAAAATATAATAGTATCAGAGACAATCGACTTGATAAAGGTTCAAAACCCAAACGGCGTCGTTTCCTCATCTTGTGATGAGTGGTTTGGTCATCATCTCTTCAGCTACGTTATTGTGACTCATCATCTGCACAAGCAAGCAGACAGGTATTCAGTCAGTCAGTCAGGTAGTCGGGCAGGCAGGCAGGCAGGCAGGTAGGCAGGCAGGCCGGCAAGCAAGCAGGCAGGCAGGCCGGCAAGCAGGCCGGCAGGTAGGCCGGCAGGCAGGCAGGCAGGCAGGCAGGCAGGCAGGCAGGCCGGCAGGCAGGCAGGCAGGCAGGCCGGCAAGCAGGCAGGCAGGCCGGCAGGCATGCAGGCCGGCAAGCAGGCCGGCAGGCAGGCAGGCAGGCAGGCAGGCAGGCAGGCAGGCAGGCAGGCAGGCAGGCAGACCAGCCAGCACGCAGACAGACCGCCAGACGCAGAAAAAGTCAAGGAATGTACAAGTACTGGACACTTGGACAAGCAGTACGGCAACAATTTATGCAAGCCATCATTCATGCAACATCCAACTGATCAAATGTGGTCCCAAATTAATGCGAGTTTGCTACCTAGCACTCATTAACCCCCCCCCCTCACACCCTGCAGCCAACACTGACACGTTGCAAGAACAATATCCAACACTGCTTGTGTACAAAAAGCTACCTCTGAATATACAGCATCTTACTAGTGCTAACATTACTCGAAATTCACAAACTGAAATTGTAAAGTGGATAACCTTGACGTAACGCCCATTTAAGAGATTAAACCGTGATGGTGCCGGCTAACATACCCAGAAGTTCTCTGTCAGAACAGTTTTCGCAAAGACTGTGGCCGGGTGTTAGGAGAGTTTAAACAAAGACTGTGGCCGGGTGTTAGAAGAGTTTAAACAAAGACTGTGGCCGGGTGTTAGGAGAGTTTAAACAAAGACTGTGGCCGGATGTTAGAAGAGTTTAAATAAAGACTGTGGCCGGGTGTTAGAAGAGTTTAAACAAAGACTGTGGCCGGGTGTAAGAAGAGTTTAAACAAAGACTGTGGCCGGGTGTTAGGAGAGTTTAAACAAAGACTGTGGCCGGGTGTTAGAAAAGTTTAAACAAAGACTGTGGCCGGGTGTTAGAAAAGTTTAAACAAAGACTGTGGCCGGGTGTTAGGATAGTTTAAACAAAGACTGTGGCCGGGTGTTAGAAGAGTTTAAACAAAGCCTGAGGCCGGAGTTAGGAGAGTTTAAATAAAGTTTCTGGTTGGGTATTTTACCAGATCGTTCAGCACCAGGACATTCAATACCAATCCTAAAACTCTTACAAATTCAGACCAATTACACTGACATCCTCTCTATGAAGGGTGCTTGAAAGCGTCATTCACAGCAGGTTGATGACGGAAATTTGAAATCAACTCGTTCTTAACTTGTATAATTTCCTTCCTGGACAAACCATTCCGACTTATTTTACCCAATGTATTTTTGTATCAAACATGTATAAAAGTAGAGAACATTTATTCAGCCGTCTTCGTCTGGCGTGGAGGGAAGCATTAATCAAAGGATATTTGAGTCACAAAACTTCTGTCATTGTGTAGCTGTCTCGGTGAGCATTACAGTGTTCAGCTTCACACTTTTCAGTGTGTTGGTGTTTAAATTAATCATTCAAATATCTGTACAATCTGACGTTACTGGCGTGTGATCTGCGTTTGGTTATTGCTACATATACTCAAACTTAACAACATCACATTCAATGTTTATTTTGTGTGTTTATGAACATATCTCTATCTCTATCTCTTTAGAATATCTCTATCCTCAAAACAGTCAAACTAATACAAATAAACTGAAATGTGTAAAACCCTGGTTTGTGTCTCGGAGAGGTTGCAGGATCCAAATAAGTTCAGTAGAACTTCTGGTTTTAAATCTTTTTTACCATGTCGTAGCTCATTCAATTTAAGCAGCGTCTGGGATGCTCTCGAACGTAGGTTCGAATCCTCGTCACGGCCCTTGTGGATTTGTTCATTTAAACTAATAACCCTCTATATCTCAAAATCAATTGTCAAAACATTGATATCTGTGGGCAACTCCTCGAAATATGTATTAACAGTGACACTGTGACAAAAACAGTGACACTATAAGGTATCTTCATCATTTGCTATAAAGGTAATGAAGTATTGAAAACACTCACTGGTGGGGATTGGTAGACTGTACTTCACATTTACTCACTTATACAGCCATGATGCTCACTTAACACTTAGGTTCAATTAAATTGACTTAACTTCACTTAGTTGCTTAACTGATCCGGTCGCTAATTAGAACCAGTTCTTGGACGTGAAAATCTGAATAACTCGTTTTCGTCTTCAAGACTCTGGTTATGTACAGCCTTTGTTAATGACTTGATATATTAAAGTGAAGTGTGAGCTAATGGCTTATTTTCATAACAAGAATCCTGAAGCAAGGAGAATTAATGTTTAATATAACCAGCAACGTATATAATAGAGACAAATGAATAAGTTTGGAGAAACAAATAAAAACCCAGATAATTTTTAAATACGAGTTGTGAGTTTATTTAAAACCCTCATTAAAACAGGTTCAACGTCCTACAACTGAGGTTCGCTAGCACAATAAGGCTATTGTGCAAAGTGATAGCACAATCACCTCCGTCCATAACCGTCCAGGTTATAGACGGAGGTGAAGAACAAACGTTACTTATTGAACACTTCAGAAAACATGTTCATCGTCTAATTCCTTTAATTCGCAGTCTGTCCTCAACATTACACTTCC